>NC_080542.1:36460564-36760564 GCF_028640845.1 Ahaetulla prasina | reverse complement strand
CAATACGATATTTTTCCCCACTTCCTTGGAAGTTGTCAAAATATGAGGAAAGATTACATTCTTCAAATTGGCTGCATGTTTCAGTTGTTCTAAAAGTTTATAAAAATGAGGAGAAAAAGTAAACAAATTTGACTTTTTGGTACTCTCCTGGAATGGTGAACTGGCTCAATTCAGAAATCATGAACTATGGACTCCGTAGTTTTGAATTAAAGCTATTTTTTAATTTAAAACTTACGCCATGATTTGATATTCCTAATATCATGGTCAGGATTCATACAACAGGCCAAGCTAGGTTAAAACACTAACTTGGTGTACTCTGTAAATTCATTGAAATTGTGATTAATACATTTAAAGGTTTTGCCAAACAAGGAAATTTGGTTCATTCAGTAAATCCTTCTTAAATTACTGTGGGTCTTTGTTTTGTCTACACATAACTATTTATTTATTTATCTGCTTTCCATTGTTACTACTATATTTTTAATAATATGGCATGGTCTTAAAATCTTTTTACCTGATAAACCACCTCAAAATTGACCTTGCAAATTTATTTTTAGCCTGCATTTTTGATTTTTGTATGCTTGGCAAATAACAAAACATGATTTTATTACAAAGGAGTTTTGTATGATATCTGAATTGAGCCACGTTGATCCTTAATTGAGGAAATAAATAGCACATCTGTCTATTCGTCTCTCTTCCTTTCCCCTTCCCCTATTCCTTCTAAATATTTTAATTTGTTAAGCCAGAAAAAGTATTGAAATAATTAGCAAATCAATCAGTGAGGAATATACTTTAATCCACCTAAGATGTATATTCTTAATGAACAATCCTATTTGAATGAGATGGTCAACGGAAGACAAAAATTGTGGCAAGTGGCCATAGAGTTTTAATTCTCTTGAACTATTAAGTCATCAGATTTAAATTATTTCCAGTTCAGGGGGTAAAGTGGCTTTACTTTTCGTTTTGTGAAAAGTGACTTAATGTCCAGTACCCTCTCCTAATTTGGTATGTACACGTTTTGACATGTAAATCCAAGCCACAGTAAAATCCCTATTCCAGGCAGACACAGATGCACCAGTGTTTAACATTTTAACATTTCAGGACTTTTGCTTCTTCCTGTGGTTAGTACACTGAATGTTTTCAGATGAAGTTAAACACTCTGTTAAAATAAGTGTGACTTAGGATTTATTATAGAGTCTGGAAGATGTAGAGTTTTCCCCAATCAGTTGTTCTGATGCATTCAATTTCAGCTCCAATACTTCCTAACTAGTATTTTGCTGATTGGGAAATTCTGAGGATTGAAGCCAAAGATATTTGGAAGGCGCAAGATTGGGGAAAACTGCTTTACATGAATTTTAAAGTCGATACTATGAAGCAATGAATTGTGAACTGCAGTGTAAAGATAAATAGCATTTAGATCTTCAGTTCAGCCTTTCCCCAATGGTAAATCAACTTGCCCTTGACTTCTACTGAACAAAAATTGCAATTACTGCTGTATGATCTCTAGCAAATGACCTGTAGTTACTTTATTTGGAGAGGTTGCAGCCATCTCCCTTTAATTGTTAAATGGCAGCTTTAGATAAAGTAGCAAGAGGTCTGCCAGTCTTGGAGAATCTCAGCCTCAAAAATGTTGTCTATTTAGCTATCATTTGAAAATGCCCCATTCTCTTCCTGATTGCCAGTTTCCATGGCTTCCTCTGTCCATGTAATTATTGCTTCCTCCTCCTCCCAAAATAAGTGGAGAGTAAAAATGCAATATATGCATAAGTGTTTGGGGTTCATTACACGTACCTGGCTTTTAAACACATTTTTAGGGGAAGTGTGGGACAGTACATTGGTTACAAAAGAAAGATATACCTCAAGGCTACTTGCCATATAGATTTCACAATCAAAGGACCTTAGAATGTAGCAGCCCAGGTCCTTTCCTCCTCCCCCCCCCCCCCGAGAATGGTCAGGGCTTTTGTCCACTTCAGAAGTTTTTCACATGAGACAGTGTTCAAGATGGGACATCACTTGCTATACTTCCTCCAGAGTTCTAATAACATCAGAAATTATCTCTCTTCATATGTTATCTTACATTTAGAAGAACCTCAGCGCTTAATCATACCAAAAAGGAGAAGTAGTAGTTCCTGTCTTGATACAGAGAATAACAAAAGGCTTATAAATTGGTGCACTAAAAACTGTGGGCCATTTATGAAAAGTGCCTTTAATGCAGGCACTCTTGGAGTTGTTTCTGGGTGACTTTTCTCTAGGGAGCAGGCTTCCCCATACTTGAATGAGTGAAGATATACAGAACATCTTCTCTGAGTTTGAGCAAATAATTACTTCATTGATCTTAACTATGAGATTAAAAGGATGATTTACCAGCACAACCTTACACCTTGGGCATTGAATTCCAAGTATGTACTGGATTGCGTTGTAAAGGATTTAATCCCCAGATTAAAATTAGTGCCAGTTTATCTCTGTGGAAGACAAACCAATGTGTCAGATAATCCCCAGAAAAGGAACTAATTACCTCCAAAAGGAATGAAAGAAATGGCAAGTATGCATAGAGAAATTGCTGTTCCTTTTTTGGCTTGGAGGAAGAAAAACAATGGGGCCGAAAAATGAAACCAAAAGTGATTTTTAATGAAAAAATTGGTGTGATTAAAATAATAGCAAACAACCCCCTAATTTTGAAATAACTTATATATATTTTTTTCTGCCACAAAGTTATTGATTTTCTTTAGGAGGCGATACCAAATATAGACATCAGAAGAATGTAATATGGTTACTAATCCCAGTCACTCTTATGCAAACTTTAAAAAGAAAAAAAATGTGTAAAATATTTACAATGGGTTTTTAGAATTTATGAAGAGCAGGAACTGCTCACCTGGCAGCCTGAGCCCAGAACAAAGTTTTGTCTCTGCATCGACTTGGGCATCAATTAAACTGTTCCTCTGAGGATAAGTTATTTTCCCCAACAGAGCCTTGAATCCTTACAACCAGCACTAATATAACAGGGAATTGATTTGAAACAGTCCACCCAACGAAAAAACTTTTGCATCCTTATCTACCTCAAGGCAGTTTGATCGGTGGACATGGAAAGCTGTTTGCCCCAGAGTGGTCATTACATACCCTGGAAAGCAACAAATTGTATACTTTTGCCAAATTAATGGAAAAATCAAGTCAATGGTTTGAATTTCATTCAATGGCTGCAAAAGCCCTGTTGATTTCAATATGGACATTCTGTTTTACGTGGATTCCTAAGTGTTAGGTCTCTTAAAAATGCTAATGAAATAAGTTGACACTTGGCAGTGATTCAAGGCATGGAAATTGTAAACATTAATTCATTTGATTGCAGATGTATTGACATAGAGTGCAATCATGTTGCATTCTAATTTTGTAATTTCTTTCTTTAAAAAGGAAATAAGTAACAATATGGGGCAAATTACCCCCCTTCGTCTTGATATATTTACAATATGGGGCAAATTATCCCTCTTCGTCTTGATATATTTATATCTTAGCAGAGACAAGACTTTTGTTATATATTGACTCATCGATTGTCCAGGTTTAAAATGTTTTTGCAACTGGGCTGTTTGTGACAACTGGCAAATGCAGGTCCAGTGTATTTCCATATGCCTGTTACCCAAATGACATCTTTGAATTGAAGCTGAAGTGGCTGCATGGATCTTGCTGTTTACACTGAAGCGGCTGCTCTCCTTTTTTTCTAAAACCTTGCAAGAACGGGCATATACAGAAATGTCAGGCGTTGCTTTGTGTTTTAAGGGAAAGGAGGAAAATAAAGAAGAAAAAAGAAATGAGAGAATAATGGAGGGGAAAAGCTACCTCAAGGTATGAAGTTACCTCAACAATTGTTTTGTTTTTTGGGCTTGCTGATATTTTATATAAAAGCTGATAGTCTTGAATATTTTATTTTTTTAATGAAAAGAGAAGTTACGTTTCCTAATTTCTAATGAGCCAGAAGTTATTATGCAGGTCGGAAATGTTACAAGCTCTTTATGGAGAACTGCAGAGACTTCAGATGTAGCGGAAAAGACGGCAGATTTTTCCCACTCTCAAATTTGCAGCTTAATTTTACTTATATCTAAAATTCAAATTATAAATTCTGTCCGCTCAAAAATTTGGCACAATTAAAACCTGTGTATTTCAATGTCAGCGTCCAGGTTGTTAGCATTTGTGTGAAAAGAAGCAGCTGTCTAAAAGACAAAGTAATATGGCAATCTTGAGGGTGTAAATTGGCTAATTCTACTTAAATACATTTAATTTGGAAATTAAGGTGAGTTTCTTTGATTAGCATAGTTGATATCATTCTGTGGCAGTTGGAATTCAGATTTGTGATTTTCTCTTTGGCTGATTATCTGGTTTATTAAAGCTGGGGTTTCTTTCATATATTTTTCAACACTTGGGGTTGCTGAAATGCTATTTGTGCAGAAAATGGCATTATGAGAACAAAAAGGAGACAAATCCCATGAAAGTGGTTTGTCTATTGGATCTCCATACAGAGAGATATTAGCATCTCAAATATTGAACTACAGTACATTTATACAAAGAAATTTGTGATAGATCACTAGAAACATATGAATGATTTTTGCATATCTTTTGCGTGGTGAAACTAAATGAAGTGTGCTTAGGATTGAAAAGCCACAGGTGAGGTTTTTTTAATGAAAAGTTACAAAAATATTCCAATTAGGAATTACTCAGTTGAGATACATTCTTGTGTTTGCATTCACTTGACCGTCTTTTCCGCTATATTACTGTGAAATATTCTACAAAGATTACCTCAGTTTTACTGAGGAGAAGCAGACCATTATTTTTTTTAGAAAAAGAAAAGAAATGGGAGCCAAACTTTCTTGTGGCTTTTTGTACATTCTTCTTGAGGAGAAGCTGCAACTCTAATTGCCACTCTTTGAAAAGTATGGAGCTGGGCAGTTTAAACATTGAATTTGTTTTGTATTCCATTGCACTTGGAACAGATAACCCTCTCTACATGTAATTTTAAAAAGCAGTGGTTGTAAGTGGATTCACAAATGATTGTCTTAAAATTATTCTGACCCGGAAACTCTCCAGCCAAATGCAAACTGGGTTCTTAAGAGATCAGATATATTGTTCTTAAAAAGTCACTATCATTTTCCTGTAGAGATTGGAGTTTGGGATGAGTTGAAAGCCTCAATGCCTCTCCCACTGCTTTCCTAGTTGGAAAACATTGGTGTTCCTATCAAAAATTTTCTCATCCTTCAAAATAAAAGACAGTTGCAAAACACTGTCTATTTAAGACAGTATAGACTATACTGTAATGAACTATAAGTTAAGAAGAATGGGATAAAAAGAATACTACCTCTAATGCTCTTGTCCCCACAGGAAAAGATGTAGGGCAAAATGTAGATTTCCTTTCTTGAAGATCTCTGACTTCTCTTGCTTTTAATACAGACTTGCATAGATCAGGATTTTTAAAATTATTATAATTCAGACATCAGCCATAGCAAATAAGTTGGCTTTTTTCCTCAACAGCAAGCAATTTTTGGTATTCTTTGAAAGGAATGGGGTGGGTGGGAAAACATTCTCCCCTCTCTCCTCTAGTGCTCTTAGCATCTAAATGTTGCTGTGTTTTCTTTTTTAAAATTCCAGCTATATGAAGTGTTTGAAGTGAAGACATCTTGCATTATCCAAATGAGCATAACGTTATTCAAAGGGTAGGCAGTTTTAACAGCCTGGCTTTAGGGTTCAAGCTGTAGGCATTACATGAATCCTATTAACATTCAAGAGGATTTCAGTTGCCTTGAATAGGAGGCCTTTGTCCTACTGAGGGTGCATCTGTTCTTATTCATTTATTAAGTGGAAATGATGATGCAGTGGTTGAGTATGATACAAAGGTTGGAGGGGGTTGTGATTATTTTAAAAAAAATGTGCAGTCATTAACGTTTGATCCTGCCACACCATGATAGTGGCCCCTTTGCCATCGAACTGTGAGTTTTGCAGACATTTCTCATTTTGAATTGGACCTTTGAACATTTGTGTTAATGCCAATGTAACTATCAAACTCTACTGGATGCAGAAGCCCTCTCGTGTTCTGCTCTCGAGGCTTCAGATGAGATTAGGAACTCAGGGTTACGCTCTTATTATCAGCACTTATAGCTTCTCCCTCAGCACCTCAATTTGCTGCTATTTTCTGCCATTGTTTCCATATTTCTAATGTCCAAAAAAGATCAGGTATATAGTAACTGAGACAAATGTTGGCCTTAAACTCCACCACTTTCTTTCAGTTTACAATGTGTATATGTCCATGTTGGTGAGGGATGATGGTTATATACTCATCAAGAAGTATGTAGATGGACATACATACTTGCAGCTTTATATCAATGGTAAGCAAAAAAAGACTTATCAGATAATATGTAAAAAAAACAAGGATTTGTTCTTAAGTTTTAGTGTTAAAGAATCTGATGATTTGGAACACTGCCTTTTCCTCTAATGTAGTCTGAAAGTGGCTCAGAGAAAATCTGTAACAAGTCGTCTTTTTGTGAAAGATTACTTGTCAAGCCAATAAAATCAAATCCTTATAAACAGAAAACAATTCTTAATGCCACAGTACCTCAGCTATCTCTGTGATCTTAATATGGATAGTTGGATGGATTTCATCTTGTTCATCAGAAAAGCCTAGAAAGACAACATTGTTAGTTGGGTTTGATTGGACTTAACTGCTCTGATCATCTGTAGCAGCCTTCTGTTTTTTCCAGATGTGTTGGACTAATGCCCATAATCCCTTAAGCAACTTGTCTGCTGGCTGGGGATTGTAGAGATTGAAATTCTACACATCTGGAGAACAACAGATTAAGAAAATTATTTCAAGGCGTTTCTGTGTACTTAATGCCCCATTATAGATTATGTTGATGGTTTGTGTTTTTGGTCTAGGTCTACTCCATCGTAACCTCCTGTCTGCAAGCATTAAATCACTTTAGCCACTAAGAAATTAGCATATGGCTATGTGGACAAGGCCTTTCAAAAATCACTTTTGAGTTACAACGAACTAATAAGGACTCTCTCCCCAGGATTTCACGTAATTGATTTTCTTTCCTCAAAAGGCTTACTATAATTGAAGGAGAAAGGAGGAGCAAGACAGTGGAAAGGCAGAAAGTCTCAGGAGGATAAGCTTCAAGGGGTTGTGAGGGCAGGTAAGAGAGCTGGTGACACAAACGACCTAATATTATTGGACCTTCTATGCTGATGTATACATGTTTTAAGAACATGTGTTACATAGGCTGTCTCAGGAGGCTTAGAAATTTTAAAATTTCTAAACTTGGAATGTTTATACATAACAAGAATAATCTTATTTGGAACTGTGTTTTGATTGCACTTCACTTCAGTTGACTTGGAACCAAATCCAGAATATATTTAAATAGGTGCAGTGTTTTTGGAATCCAAGATTCAACGTATGTGAATGAATGTTAAATTACACCTTCTGAAAAATATTCAAGTTTTTCCAGAGTTAGATTTTCCAAAGAGATTTAACATGCACAAAAATCTTCATTAGTTGCTTTACAATTAAAACTAAAATCTTAGGAACTCTATCCAAAGCAACAAAGAAGGAATTGGATCAATCCGTTTGGAGGAAGACTCAGCTAAACTGATGTAGGAAATGACATGAGATTTTTTTTGAAAAAAAGAGATGTATATCTCATATTTCCAAAATAATAATAATGAAATGTAAAAGACTCCGTTACAATTTTAGTTCTTCAGTGATGTACAAGGAAGAATATAATGATAGTTTGTGTAGTGGGTAAGGGCTTCACTTTGGTGCATGGTCTGACCATTTTAGTTCTGCCTTTAGGGATGCTCTTGATATCTTTTGAATTGTTGACAGTAGCTCCATGGTTTTGGACAAGGTCCTTGTCCAACCCTATTTAGTGATGCCTAAATTGAATGAAGCATTTTTTTCCTATACTTGACCATGGAGATTCTATCTTTCTTATTCCCATTCCAGTACAATAATACTGTATGCATCCAGTTTTTTAGAATATTAATTTTACACGTTTCCTTCAATTTGTTAGACTCAGTAGAATATTCATATTGTTATTTGCAGTTAAGGAGCAAGCACTGTCTCTATTTTATTTGGCAAGGTTCCTATGTTGTTCAGTTTTTTTTTTCTTGAAATGAAATATCATCTGAAATTTTAAGGTCCACAGATAAGTTAATGCTCAGGTTTAAATTTTAAAATTCTCTCCAATTTCTTTAATACAGAGTGCCAGGAAACCGGGACTCTTTATGCCACTATATGCTCAAAGGTAGCCATTTCCCCAATATCAACATACTTCAATCAGAATTTCAGATGAAATCGCTTAATTGCCAACTGACATAATAGTAATAAACAGGAGGAGGATAAAAAGTTTTATTTGGATGCAACAGTCATAGACGTGGGCAGAGAGCTGTAAAACAGAGATAATTGAATTTACAAATGGATGAATCTATAGGTTTTCTAAAGAAATTCTCAAAATTTCTTGTCAAGTTCTGTGATTGTTGCATGTGACACAAAGTATTATTTTCAGAGGAATGTTTTTCTTTGCAAGCCTCAATGTAATTTATGAGCACTACAAAAAAGATGTAATTCAGTAGTGCTTGTGCTGGCTGGGGCCTTGTTAGTAATTCTGATCCTTTTGTATCTTTCTGCCAGTCTTATTTAGAGAGACCCTCAATAGGGTTTTGCTGCCCCAACCTGGAGATAACAGGCAACTACGCCTGATTTGCAGCTCTCCTAGAGCAGCCAAAAACATTAGATTTACATTTTGAGGAAAATGACATTTGAAAGAGACTTCGAGTGCTGGTGCATCTTTTCCACCAAAGCACGAATTCTGTAGACACCAAAAGATTTGTATGTAAAGGCATATTGGAGTTTACTAAGACAGTTTCCAAACAAGATGATCCATAAAAGCAAAACATTTCCATCTGTACAGCTGGTGAATCCAGGAATTGTTTCATGGCTGCTGCACTTCTGAATTAGCATGGCTGTGAGGTAAGTAGAAGGAGAAGTCATGCTGTGTGTAGCCAAGGGACGGCTACCAATCATTTTTACTCAGCAATAGTTTATCAGTTGCTGAAATTCATGTTATGCTTCATGCTGGCTTGTTGTACAAGCTATGCTATTTTATTTCTTAGATAATACTAAGCCATAAATCAGATTACAACTATAATGCCTGGTTTCACTCATCATAATATATCAAATTGAAACAAGTAACATGTCTTAGTGCAATGTGCAGACACAGCCAAAGTATGTGTTTGAACCATATACAAAGCTAGTAATTTATAATGCCTGGCTTATGAAATGGTTACATTTGCAGGCTATAAATTGCTATCTTTTTGCACAGCTTTCTAAAAACCAACCCACTCTTTAAAAGCACCCTATTCCCACACTTGATTTAACATCAATTGAATCCTGAAGCTTTATCACAGGATCTTATTTTTAAACTTTGACTTTTTCAAAGATAAAATACCTCTCCAACTTGGTTGTTGGTGTACAGGCACAACAGGGCAACCGCTTTAGGCATTGTATTTTTGTTCGTTTGTTTAAAGCCTTGTTCTTCTGAGACAGTGGGGTTGGCTTTCCTGAAAAAGTTTATATGTTTAGCAATTTTCCCTGTTCCTGTGATGACATTTATAATATGGAGTGGCTGTGATTGTTCAGTTAAGCAGTTCCTAAAGGGAGTGTGCTGGATGGAGATGGTCCTGACTCCCTAACTGAAGCAGGCTTTTCTGATTTGTTCAATTTAAAAGGAAAAGAAAAATGAAAAGGACATTCTTCCCATGAAATTAAGTAACTTTCAGCTCTATTTATTTTGAGCTTTTAATTAACTATATTTAATGAAATTTCTAATTGATAGCATCAGCAAACATTAGATTTCCTTCTAAGAAGAAGGGAAAAACATGTCTCTACATAAACCTCAAAAAACTATAGACATTTATTAATAAAAAATAAGGGATTTTTTTAGCTGTTATTTGCCTTCCAAGGTTAATGTAATGGCTAATGCTGCAAGCTGTGTGCTTTGGATTTTTAATTTCCTAAAGGAAGTATAATTAAAATCTCTTAACTTCTGTACAAATTTAATCCTTGCAGCATGAACCAGGGAGTTAGATCCAGATTTAGTAAGTTCATTGAAATTGATGGGATTCAAGTTAGTTTCAGCGTAACTATCATGGGTTTAATATTTCTGCTTTATACATAGCCGCTCAAGCTGTTTGGACCCAGCTTGGAATCAATCAGATTCTAATTTTTACTTGAAAAGATGAGCTTAAAGAAGAGTTCTACCAAATGTAGAAGCTCACTTCTGTTTTTTAACACTCTGCCTGTTACAGATATTTTTCAGCAATAGGAATTCAAGCCATGCCCTTCACTCTCTTTATTAATCACAGCCATTCCATTCATTACATGTTAATCATGAGCCAGAGATAATATCTCCTGGTTTAGTTCGGGTTGGGTGCCACTAAATCATAAGACAGTCCTCCCAACCCCTCATTGGTACCCTGTTAAGTGCCTGTTGAGCTGCACTTCATGTCAGCCTAAGGGCATGATGACCATATATACATACATATGATATGAATATAACCAATTCATGTTTGTTTTATCTACCTCTTAGCACCTATAGATTTAAATAAATAATTAGGTAGTGATAATACAACATACTATGTAGTCTAGGGAGAAAAAAATCCCCCCTCCCCAAATAATCGTTCTGCTTAAAATGTTGTGGTTTTTTTTTTTAAAAAATAGAACTAAGGGCTCTCTCTGCATTCTAAAGCAGTCTTGGTAAGATACAGAGGGCTATGGAATTATGGGCAAGAGGTTTGGTTTCTGCATTGCTGGTAAGGAGATAGTGTGTGGCCATGTGTCTAACAAAGCCAACACTCTCCAGTGCAGCTTAGTCAGCTCAGTTGGTACCCGCATTGGGGTTCCTGCCCTGGAATCAATGGATGAGCCATTTGCCCTAATCCAGTGAGCAAAGGAGGCAGCCAAAAGCTGCCCAAGCATGGCTGATGCATGTGGAGCTTGCAACAAAACACAGTTCCCTTACAATCAAGCAGGACTGCTGGGAACATGCCTGGTATTGTGGATTGTTGATCTGTGGAAACCCGATCTACAGATAGATTTTGTGTTTGTTCGATCTGGAATCCTGATTTTCCCAAGCCTTGGCGCTTCCAGTCTGTAAAATGGGTCTCTCTTTACCTTGTTGAATTGATTTGAAGACAAAAACAGAGTCTGGAAAGCAGTTTGCTTACTGTGAGCGCTGCCAAAAACAACTTATGCCTACAAGCTAGTGACATAAAGCTAGGAAGAATTGCTTGGGTTCCACTAAGGCTGCATTACCACCATTACAGATGATCAACCTTGATTTTTTAAGTGTTTGTTAGTTTGTAAGAACCCCAACACCTCAGTCATTCTTTCCCTCCTTTAATGACTTTTTAAATATATATATATATATCCACACACATACACACACACACACATTTCTTCCTTCTTTTTCCTAATAATTCATATCAGAACTCATGTGTACCATTTTCTTTCAACGTTCTTAGCATAAGTGCTGACCAGCTTACACAACTATCAGTGTTTAATTGAAATTGTGCCTTAAGACACACAAGTGCGTGGTCTTTTGTAACTCTTTTATACCCTCCTTCAATAATGCTGGACAACCTTGTTGCATTTTTTTTAAAGTTGTTTTATTGGCAGTTTATCATCAACTTAATGAGCACAGTAGAATGAATCATAAGGGCTGTTTTATTGAATGAGTGATGGAGGCTACTATTAATCTAAACTAGCTTTTTGTTTCAAGTGACAAGAGAAACTGGTAGCTCATTGCAAATTGTTTCGGTAATTTGCCAATCCTTATTGCTCGCTGTCATCATCTGGTTCACTGCCTCAGAAGATGGAGGTTCAATAGAATTTCCTTGATGCACGGTTGTTCCTATTCATTTCTGTAATCTTTTAAAACGTATTTGTGGCTAATGAGGAAAAAAATCTCACATCTTCCATTGGTGTAAAACTATTTGTTACTTTATGTCAGTGTCTCTCAAATTCAGTCAGTTTAAGAACCATGAACTTTAACTCCCAGAATTCCCCAGCCTGTGGCATCTTAAAGTGGCTGAGATTGAGAAACAGTGCTTTTGGACCTTGTCTTCTGTTAGAATAATCAGTTGCTACAAATGTATTAGACAAATCGCTTTTATGTAAAAACAAATAACTTGTGTGAATTTGGAAAGAAAATTTTGCTCCATGTAATGATTTTGTGAAATATGTCAGACTTTATGTTCTAAGCCATTGGAACTGTTATGAATTCAGCCCCTGAAAATTGTACTCTTGAGTAATTGTTTTCCTCTCTTTGGTCCGCTGTATTTTTTAAAAAACTTTCTCCGCTTAATTTTCTTTCTTTCTTTTTTTTTAAATCTCTGTTCTTTGACCCCTTGTCTTTTGCATGAGGCAGGTTAGTTGGCTCAGATCCAAAGTTGTGATTACGGATGGACACTGGCTCCATTTTTCTTCCAGCTTGTTTACTGCCACAAACTGCTTTACTCCACTGTTTCATTTTTTTAAATAAAAAGGAGGAAAAAATCCATTTGCTGTTTTCCATGAGTAATTATTTCCACATTTTATTTAGGTAATTAAGTGTTATTAAAATCATGTTGTGAGTGGAGCAAAATTAAAAGTAAGAGAAGAGTGGCTTGCCGAAGACACCATGAAGATGATTGAAAAGGAAATTGAGAACAGAGATCTCTTGATTCGTAATTTTTGGCTCTTCTTTGTTTTTCAAAAGCTGCAAAATTTCCAAGATCCAAAACACCCTATAATTTCTAGATAGATAGTTGGGTAAGACTCTTCTCTTTAACAACAACAAAAACAAATCCAATGTTTATACCAAATTTCCACAACCTGTATAAAAATTATAGAACACACACACACACACACACACACACACACACACACACACACACACACACTCCTTCCCCAGTGTAATTGGACTCGTAAATCAGGAAATAATTCAAAGAACATACAAAGATAGAAGGATTGTAGATTCCACCCTCATTGCATCGGCAGATAACTGCCCGGCCGCCCTGTTTCGGGTGACCCGTTCCCTACTTCAACAGGAGGGACGGGATGACCCCCTACGGGGACGAGCTGAGGAGTTTAACGGTTATCTATGATTGCGATGATCCAGCCGAGATGGCGGAGACACGTCTTGTTGAGGTTATTTGGGATGAGTTTGATTCTGTGGCTCTCGAGGACGTGGACAGGTTGCTGGGGAGGTTGCATGCAACTACATGTTACTGGACCCGTGTCCTTCCTGGTTAGTGCTGGCTGCTCAGGAAGTGACACGAGGCTGGCTCCAGGGGATTATAAATGCTTCTTTGGTTGAAGGGGTCTTCCCCGCCGCCTTGAAAGAGGCGGTGGTGAGACCTCTCCTGAAGAAGCCTTCCCTGGACCCAGCTATTTTGGGAAATTACCGTCCCGTCTCCAACCTTCGCTTTGTGGCGAAGGTTGTAGAGAGTGTGGTTGCATGGCAGCTCCCCCAGCACCTGGAGGAAGCTGTCTATCTAGACCCGTTCCAGTCCGGCTTCCGACCCGGCTACAGCACGAAGACTGCTTTGGTCGCGTTGGTGGATGACCTCTGGAGGGCCAGGGACAGGGGTTGCTCCTCTGCCTTGGTCCTATTAAATCTCTCAGCGGCTTTTGATACCATCGACCATGGTATCCTGCTGCGCCGGTTGGAGGGATTGGGAGTGGGAGGCACCGTTTATCGGTGGTTCTCCTCCTATCTCTCCGACCGGTCGCAGACGGTGTTGACAGGGGGGCAGAGGTCGTCCTTGAGGTGCCTCACTTGTGGAGTACCTCAGAGGTCGATTCTCTCACCTACCCTGTTCAACATCTATATGAAGCCGCTGGGTGAGGTCATCAGTGGTTTCGGGGTGAGTTATCATCTGTACGCTGATGATACTCAGCTGTACTTTTCCACCCCGGACCACCCCAACGAAGCGGTCGAAGTGCTGTCCCAGTGCCTGGAAGCTGTACGGGTCTGGATGGGGAGAAACAGACTCAGGCTCAATCCCTCCAAGACGGAGTGGCTGTGGATGCCGGCACCCCGGTACAGTCAGCTGCACCTGCAGCTGACTGTTGGGGGCGAGTTAGTGGCCCCAAAGGAGGTGGTTCACAACTTGGGCGTCCTCCTGGATGGACGGCTGTCCTTTGATGAACATCTGGCGGCCGTCTCCAGGAGGGCCTTTTACCAAGTTCGCTTGGTCCGCCAGTTGCGTCCCTTCCTATGCACAGTCACTCATGCTCTGGTTACGTCTCGGCTGGATTACTGCAATGCTCTCTACATGGGGCTGCCCTTGAGGTGCACCCGGAGGCTGCAGTTAGTCCAGAATGTAGCTGCGCAAGTAGTAATGGGAGCCGCTCAAGGCTCCCACGTAACACCACTGCTCCGTAGTCTGCACTGGCTTCCTGTGGTCTTTCGGGTGCGCTTCAAGATTCTGGTTACCACCTTTAAAGCGCTCCATGGCTTAGGACCCGGGTACTTACGAGACCGCCTGCTGTTACCGTATGCCTCCCACCAACCCGTATGCTCTCACAGAGAGGGTCTCCTCAGGGTGCCGTCCGCCAAACAATGTCGGCTGGCGGCCCCCAGGAGTAGGGCCTTCTCTGTGGGAGCATCGACGCTCTGGAATGAACTCCCCCCTGGCCTACGTCAAGTGCCTGATCTTCGGACCTTCCGTCGTGAGCTAAAAACATATTTATTTACTCAAGCGGGACTGGCATAATAGTTTGATTTTATACTGGGGTTTTATTAATATTTTAAATTTTAAATTCATTTTTAACTATCAGCCGTTTAGTAATTGCTATATTTTAATTTCTTTTAATTGTATATATCTTGTATTTTATTTCTGGCTGTACACCGCCCTGAGTCCTTCGGGAGAAGGGCGGTATAAAAATTTAATAAAATAAATAAAATAAATAAATGATAGAAATTTTGGCTTCAGTCATGTAAGTCGAGAACTATCTGTACACCAAAGTTTTTGAGATCTTTCAGCTGCTTCCTTCTCATCAGCAACTCAAGATTTGCTAACCTCTTGATTCCTCCCCTTAACTCAGCTCTGGATTCCAATTTATATCCTAATTCAATATTTTAAGCAGTGCACCAGACTAGTAATATTTGTCAATTCAGGAATAAGAAGCCTGGTTTGTCAAACAAGAGGTTGGCCTTCCAACTCCTCCCCAAAAGATTAGCCGTAAGATTGAGTAAAACAATTTCAACTTCACAGTCTACTCTAAAGTCACTTCAAAATGGAACAAAAAGACTTTTCCTTTATCTGGTCATGGAAGGTTAGAAATTGGCCTTTAATTGCCAATTTCCAGGAGATTCAGTGCAGAACAATTTAGAAGCAGTTTAATAACCACATCCTTTAAACACTGGAGGTATTCTGCCCTTTTCCAGAGAGGCATTTAATACATTGTACAAGGCATCTCTAATAGCCTCCTAGCCAGAAATTGCAAGCAACATTGGACAAAGCACAAGGGTGGCATGTACATCTCCAATTAGACTGTTCAATGTTATAGTGTGTATTCACAAGTAAACAATAGCAGCCTAAGAAATTCCTGGATAGTGATGTGTTCATCTTAAAAGAAAAGGACAAGGCCATTTTAATTATCCATGTACAAATGAGACACCTGCAGATTTGAAGGAATAATTTGAAGAATTATTTAAAAAGTAAATAGTTCAAAAAAACTATTTAAAGAGAATGGGATTGAACAGAAATAGTGGATACGGGCTATCAGGTTGTCAAAAGAATTTGCATATTGTTCAATATATAAAGATACGGAAGAAAGGAGAATTATTTTATTGGAACTTCCATAATAAGAGAAGATTCACAAAGTATACTAAAAACCGTCACTTTTTGATGAAATCTGTAAAACATTTAATTGTCAAGAGATAAAGTACAATTTCCCCCCAAAAAATAATTAAAAGTGGCTGAATTCATTTCAAAACTATTCAGACTTGGAAGAATGAATCAGCCCTTTGTATAGCATTTCATTCTGTTCTTAAAGTAATGTAAGGTCAGTTTAAACTTAAGTTCTTTATCAAAGACATCCCGAAATCTAGCATACAAGTGTTCAGCATTAGCTTCTTGTATGTTGGTGGAAATTTGGTGTGACTGGTGACCAATTACAACATCACTGCAGGAGCCAACCCGCAAGTTTCCAAGCCCATCCATAAAATATTCTGGAAAGAGAGAAACAGAGAGAGGCACCCATATGTTAATTATACAAAGCATTTAAGAAAAAATAGCATGCAAGAATTGTATTTATGCTTGTCTTTCTCACACAGGGGAGGTGTTTAGAAAAAAGTGGAATCCACCCAGAAGACCTATGGGGTGAACACAAATGCTACCTTGATGAACGTATCTTTTCTTTTATGTACACTGAGAGCATATGCACCAAGACAAATTCCTTGTGTGTCCAATCACACTTGGCCAATAAAAAAATTCTATTCTATTCTATTCTATTCTATTCTATTCTATTCTATTCTATTCTATTCTATTCTAGAAAGGGAAAAGCTATTTTTTCATGAATACTTCTTATTTTTAACCGCAATTGCACAGGGATTGTTGACTACAAGGAGTTCCTATTCCAGAATTGATTTTGCTACAGAAGTCCCTTCTCAGTAATATGAGAACAGGGCTAGCATGACCTCCGTGTTTACATATATAAATACAAAGCTTTTTTTTCATGGAATCAAAGATAACTATAAGTAAATTCTGTGTGGCAACCTGACCACACAGTTGTTTTAAAAATAAAGACAAGGATAATGAACTATTGATAACATAAACTTTCCTTTTTCTCGGAAAATCATTTTATAGAATTGTTGAGAATCAGAATCTACTCATAACAAAAAAAAGTCAAAAATTCAGAATAAAATTTGAAAAATCTTGAGTGTGAGAATTAAATATTTGCATCTCTCTCTCCCTCTCTCTCTAGTTGATTTCTATAGCCACTCACCTCAACAACTGATTCTAGGTGATGTATATCATAAAAATATAGCATTTGTTCTGATAATATTCATCAATAAATTTTTAAACATGAATTAGCCTATTCTCAAATATTTTCAAAACAAGATTATAATTTAAAAGCTATAAAAGCTAAATTAGAGTTTTCTTCCTGACCTGAATAAGACAGGAATGAAATTTGGAGGATGATGCAGACTTAGGAAATTATTTGGAAGTAATGCTATGAATGAATCTCACATGAACCAATCACCTTTCTGATGTCATTTTAAAAAGCCATTACATTATAAAGAGTCAATTCATTAAAATTAATGAAATTCTCTAAAGCAGCAGTATCTCTTTCTCAGGAGGAGAAGCTTGTGTGAACTCTGAAGTATTCCTCCTGAATCAGTTTTGAAGGATGTGTAGTTCTGAAATATTGTAGTTTGAGCTTCTGTGAGGAATGTATGCAAACAAACCCAGAATGCAGTATGATTTATCTTCTTCTGAAAAGGATTTTAGGCCCAAACATAATTAAATGGAGGAGAAGAATTTATCCTTACCTAAATGAGCCACCCTCTGAAGCTTAGGATCAAATCCAACATGCCTGCTTTCCTCTGTATGAGCTAGGAAGAAATTGACTACACCACTAGTCACCACACAGTTGGGAAAGCCTTCCAAGTGATGGTAGAAGCCATTTCTCAGGTGCAAACAGCTGCTATCTTCTCCTTCCTGGTAAAATATCTTAAACTTATATTCATTTCCATCCACACTGCCTCCAACCTGTAAACCATATAAATTTGTTTTAGACTATTCTGTCTTGCTCTCATTGCTTGTTGGTGTATAAATTTTTAAAGATGCAAAGAACAGAAGTGCTTTTCTAGGCAAACTCTGAGATCCCTTGCAATTTCAGCAAGGGATATTTCAGTGAAATTGGCAAATTCATTAATCTTGTCTACCACATCTTGACATTCCCTGGAATAGACAAAGTATGAAAATCTCCCTGTATGGCACCAACAGACTGAACTTAGAAGAGAAGAGGAGCAGTAACATGAATGTCCTACCACATCCAAGTTGCTGTTCTCCAATACATCCACAAATTTCTCGATCTTCGTTTTTTCAGTGAAGATGAAGTCATCATCTACCCAAAGGTAATATTTGGTTGTGACCTGTGAGATTGCAAGGTTCCTCCCTGCAAACCAACCCTGATTAAAAATCCAAAAAAGAGGGTCAGAAAATGTAGATTAGGAATTAATTCAAATGCTGAGAAACTCTGGATATGGAAAAATCAAGAGCCAGTTGGAAATATAAGAGAAAACAAAAGAGAAAGTTAAAAGTATGAAACAAAGTTATTAGGAGATACCTAATAATAAAAAAGCAACAGATTAACTTCCCAATTTATTAAATTCTTTCAGTCTCTGCTTCCCTCTCTTGAACTCTTGCCCTGCTTTGTTTAGTTGACTGAATACTATTTATTTAATTTAGAATTAACAGGAATGAAGTTAAGCCTGTACAATGTGGCATCAAACTTCTTTCTGCAACCTAATTACGAGAAGACCCAGTTGTGCTGCAGGGGGATTTGAGCTGGTGAGCTGCATAGCTGTTGTTTGGCTTTGTGGTCGTGTAGCACGACCACAAAGTGGTCGCCTGAAGTGAGCTGCATAGCTGTCGTTTGGCTTTGTGGTCGTGTAGCACGACCACAAAGCCAAACAACAGCTATGGCGCTCACCAGCTCAAAACCCCTGCAGCACAGACTAGACTGAGCACAACCAAGCCCCCACCAACACAGGACACCCCCCCATCCAATCAGAGCACAGAAAAAACCCCATCCAATCAGAGCACAGCCAAGCTCCCACCCAATCAGTTCAAACCCCCACTAGCAGTTAAAAGGAAGAAACAGCTGCGATCACACATTGCTCCCAGAAGCACGAAGCTGAAGCCTGAAGATGACGAATGAGACTTCGTCGAAACGTCGCCAAGACACTTCCAATTTTACACGGGAGAAAACCCAAACAACCAAAGACCTATATATATATGTATATATATATATATATGTTTTCTGAGGTTTTCACGGGTGTTTGTATGTAGGTCTTTGCTTGTTTGGGTTTTTTCCCGTGTAAAATTGGAAATGTCTTGGCAACGTTTCGACGAAGTCTCATTCGTCATCTTCAGGCTTCAGCTTGCGGCTTCTGGGAGCAATGCTCCCAGAAGCACGAAGCTGAAGCCTGAAGATGACGAATGAGACTTCGTCGAAACGTTGCCAAGACATTTCCAATTTTACACGGGAGAAAACCCAAACAAGCAAAGACCTACATATATATATATATATACCCTTACATACACACGCACTATACTATATAATGTGTCAAATTTATATTTTGCTGATGAAGAGGCTAGTGTAGGTCTTTCTCAGGCTATTCAAGCTAGTTTTCATCAGCTATTATATATATATCCTTACATACACACGCACTATACTATATAATGTGTCAAATTTATATTTTGCTGATAAAGAGGCTAGTGTAGGTCTTTCTCAGGCTATTCAAGCTAGTTTTCATCAGTTAGCCATACTCTTACTTGGATTTGAACTTGGGTTGCCTGCATATTAGGCAGTTGTATTAACCTCTGAGCCACAAGTTTTCCTCCTTTTATCAGTTTGAGCCAGGGGAGGGATTAAGTGTTTTTCTGTCGAAGCACCTGGTCTAACCCAATATGTATATATTACTATAACAAGATATATGTAATAATAGGGAGGTCTAAAAATTGAAGGGCGGTAGTATTAGCTATGTTTAAACAATATGAAACAATCAAAATGAAATGTAATAACTATGACTAATAATATTATGTCTATTTGTATCAAAACGTATGATACCAAGGTATCACACTATTTACACATTGATATTATAAATAATATAAAATAAAAAACTTGAGGGGGGTGAGAAAGAAGAATAAGCCCCACATAGACATGTGGTACCTTTCCAAAAGGCATAATGTAATGCTGAACATTTGCTTCTTCAATCTTCTCTGGGTGTTCACTGTCATCTGCCACAATTATTGTTATATCCGGATAATATTGTTTTATGCTTTTCAGGAGGATCCGCAGCTTGTGGTAGCGTAAAAATGTTTTTACTGTGATGGTTACCATGTTTCTAATGCTGTTATCTGAGACCCAAAGTAGAAAAAGTAAAAGGGGAGACATCTAGTCAAGCCTAGGGATAACTTCATAACACAATTCAAGACTTTTCTGTAAAACTAGAATTCCCCTTTCGAACCAAAAACTTTGGCTTAATATTGACTGTTATACTACAACTTGTTTTATTTTTCTGAATTGTTAGCTGATATCAAATGAGAAATCCCCAACTTGGACAAAAAGACTATGGAAGGAGAACCTCATTGTGAGCAGTGCAAATCACTCCTCCTCTCATCAACTTTTTTTGGGAAGGCTGAAAGAAATAGAGCTCTCAATTGGAAAAAGTAGCCCCATCAGCCGTATCAGCGGAAACAGGAATAGCTAGATAAGTTTGGGAATGAGGCCAGCAGCCAGAACTATGGTCTTTCTACAGCTAAAAAGTTACCAAGGATGACTAAAGCCCACTAATTGCCAGCAAGTATGGACATCAAGAGCTCTCTGCGGGGAAAAGAGCGAAGGAGTAAAATGTAAAAGTATACAACAATAAAACCAGAGTGATAAAAGATAAGGCATATGGTAGAGAAATAAGCTGTGAGGTACAAATGAATAAGAAATAAGACATGTTATAGAGTTAGAAATTAAGAGTCATAATTTGTGAGTAAAATATATCCTTATTTTTACCACCTGTAATAAATGGAGATAAAGTTCATCTTTTATGTATTTATTTTGTCTTCTTTTTTTTTTTTTTTGAGATGGCTAAAATCTCAGCCTTCTTGAAAGACAATACTCAAGAAAAATATTTAAAAGAATGGAAGAATTGGATTGATTATATTCAAAATAGATATCAGATTAAGAAATTGCCTTTGAATGAAGGACGTTGTTTTTGATTTTAATGGAAGAAGTCAGGTTATGTGAGGGAGAAGGATTATAATTGTGTTAGATTTTAAAAATTTAATGTATGACTGTTTGTTTATTGAACTATACCTTGTGTTTGCTCCGGGAAGTCAGGGGGGAGGGGGTTTTTGAAGGGAGGGGAGAAGGAGGGGGAGGGGAGGGAATTTATTTAATTGTTGTTGTAAAACCTTTTCAATATTTATTTTGTCTTCTTGATTAAGACTTCCACAAGAAAGCAAATTGTGAATCTAGTTATTTATTTAGCAATAGCACTTAAGACTTTTATACCACTTCACAGTGTTTTACAGCCCTCTCTAAGCAGAGTCAGCATATTGCCCCCAACAATCTCGGTCTTCATTTTACAGAGTCAGCATATTGTCCCCAACAATCTGGGTCTTCATTTTACCGACCTCTGAAGGATGGAAGGCTGACTCAACCTTGAACCTGGTGAGATCTGAACTGCCAAATTGCAGGTAGTCAGCAGTCAGCAGAAATAGCCTGCTGTACTGCATTCTAACCACTGCGCCACGACAGTTCTTTAATAAATCAATTTATTTGATTTTTTAAATATTTTATTTTATTTAGCTGCCCATTTCAGCAAATGACTCTGGGGGGGCTCTTTATATTACATTTAAAAACATTTTAAAACTATAAAAACAGTAAAAACCATTAAAATAATTAAAAAACATTAAAACATCTAATTCGAGGACATACAAAGCAAGACATCTGGCCTTTTAACCATGTAGCCAGGAGGTGGGGCCCTTGGTGCATATAGTGCCTCTGACTCGGGAGCATATCCAGGTTTTTAAACTTTTATGGAAAGGTAACAGTGTCAGGGCCATTCTCATCTCAGAAGGGAAGATGTTCCACAGAGCTCGTCAGCCGACATTCTTTGGCTGATGAGATCTGCAGCATGCCCATCGTATTTGATCTATTTGGGTGGGCAGAAAAGGGGGTCCCTCAGGTTTATTAGTTGCATGTATGTAACTCACCTGGCCCTGAGTCAAATAGCTTAGGAAGGTGCAGTTGTCGAATGGTCACAGGAAATCTAACAAGGTAAGTTCCATCTGTAAAGTTCACTAGGAAACAAAAGGTAGTTAGTTGGCTGTCAATTTTATGGCTATGTTTGGCAATATTTGTCATCTCTCGCTCGCACTCCATATGTTGCAAATGAGAAGGAGAACTACTCCCTTATCTTCCAATATTGACAGTTGTCATCAGAGTTGATGGGAGTTATTCAATATCTGAACCAACAAAACTCCCTGTCTAACTTTGTATTCTCTTTTTCATACATCTCACCATGACTAATAAAAGTAATGCATCATTAATCTGTCTCACTCATATATGCATGTACACACATGCAAACAAACAAAATGGGCTTCCTGTGGTACTTAAAAAACTGAAATGGCACAAGTCATACTGTTCCATCCCTTGGGGATAATATAGAAAATGATCAGTGATCACCTCCTGCTTTGATTAGATTTCATTAGAGGAAGGATACATGATGAAATCTCTCCAATAAACAACTAAAGATGCAGTAGAGAGCAATACTTTATATTTCACCCAAGCAATTTCGACCAATTTTCTTATTTTATTTTTTGGGCTTTCCACTCAATTGTATAGCAGATTCTTCAATCTCTTTTGTATGGCTTATTTACATTTGGTAGGGTTAGGGTTAGGGTTAGGGTTAGGGTTAGGGTTGGGTTAGGGTTAGGGTTAGTCCTTACCTAGTTAGGTTGTTTTATGTCAAACAATGATTATGTTTATAAAACTGAATGTACTTTATGTACAGATGTATGTAAAGTATGGTACATACTTTTAAATAAAACCAGAGGAACATCCATTCTGACTGACAATAGTATCAGTTCATTTAAGAAATGCTTGGAACTGAACCTGAAATTTTTTGACATTAAAACATAGACATAACTGCAAAAGCAATCAACATTGTCCTGATTTCAGTGCGATACAAATCTCTTGGTCACAAATGTCATTTCTGAAAAAGAATGCTGTTTGTCTTTTCAGTTTTTAAAATAGATTTTCTCCCAAAGCTTCAAATTGGGAAGGTCAAACAATCATTTTTGAAATTTCCAAAATAATGTGGCTTTCTAATGGGTTTTTTTTTCCAAGGGAGAACAAGTTTTGAGAAGACAAAAAGTTACTGTTAACTAAAAGATACGATGTTCCTTCTTCAACTCTAGAGCAAGTCAAGTCAAAGGTGAAATCCAAAAGTGAAGTCCCAATGAAAGGCTTGTCTAGTAGGACATATTCAAACTTACTCATATCCGCTACATCTAGTAGGTATTTTGTACTAGTGTATGTAACATGTTCCAGAATGTGATTCAAAAGCTTCACATAGGAAGTAGTGATGACCAGCAATTTTGTCCCACGTCCTTGGACCACTTCTTCAGAAACATCAGCAAGGGTATTCAGATTACCAAAGGATGCTTGTAGAAGCACCTGCAAATTTTTTTTTAGAAAAAAATCAACGAAATTTTCATTTTCCAGCTATATTACATCAACCAAAACATTTGTCAATATTTGTGAGCCTGAAATCAGGACCATGAGCAAATGAAAAGTTATCCATGGCAGCTAATTTCCTTTTGTTATTATTTTTATGAGGGTGGGATGATAAGAAATATAAACATTGCCTTTTCTTCTCTACAAGGACTTAAAATCAGGAGTTTGACGGTGCTTTTTCTGACTAACAAAGTTTATTATAAGCTTTCTTGAGCTGATCAGATCCAAAGAATGCATTAGATAAACTGAGTTGTCACTCACAAATGCTTATACTTTTTAATAAAATTTGTAAGTTGGAGAAGAGGATGCTACAGACTCCCACTGATTTATTGTCACCCTAGTGTCCCTCCTACAATGTCTGCAAAGGCTTAAGAAAATGATTTAGTTAGAATGTTGCTTTGTGTGGACCTGTCCAGGGATATTTTTAACACAGATTTGAAATTACAATACACAATGAATATACTTAATGATTGTGCATTCACTTAAGGATCACTCTATTTGCTTGCTAACAGAAAAGGTCATAAAATAGGGTGCAGTCACATGGCGACCTGCTTAACGATCAGCATAATTTGCAACCATAATTTTAGACTCGGAGAACAGTTGTACCTTGAGGACTACCTGTTCTCACTTTATCTCTTTGAAGGAAGAAGAGAAACAGATGAAAATTTTTGGCAAATTTCTAATATTCTGTTTATTGGCAGTAGATCAGAAGAAATACTAATTTGAAGAAGACTAATTACATTCAATAAATTTACTGCTGACATATATATTTGACATATGTACGTACATATGTATGTGTGTGTCAAATATGTTAGGAATGCCCCTGTTAAGGACAGGATAAAGAAGCTCTGATTTTTTAATTACTGTCAGCACACATAGTCCTTTTTAATAACCACCTTTTCAGAAACTGTTTGAACTTGTGACAGCACTGAACAAACAGTAGTTATGACCAGTTCTCAAAATTCCAGGCACTGCAGCAACTCCAGGTCATAGCTTGGATTTCTGACCATTGGTATCTTGAAGCAATGTGATCATGATTTTGAACTTCCCTGCCAGCTTCCCAAAAGCAAAGTCAATGGGGAAACCAGCAGGAAGTTGGAATTTTTTTGCTTAACATGAAGTTTTTGTTTAAAAGCCCATGTGGTACTTGCTTAACGACAGTAACCAGGGATTGCCAGAACTGCTGTGACCAGGTGTCATGGTCACATAGCATCATTTTAAACAATCACATCATTTAGTGATAGAAATTCCAGACTCCATTACTGAAGTTAACAAAGAACTACAGTATCTATATTACAAGTCATTTTTTGTCTGCAATGAAAATTCTTTTCCATCCTGACCTATATTTACATGTCTTATGCTGAGTCTAACCAACGTATTGAGTTAAACCATTAGGGGTTCAGATATCTATGATTTACTGCTTAGTCCTAATAGGGGAGCCTGACACTGGCCATTGTTTCACAAATCTCACATAGGGACCTGGACTTTGTGCATCTATGCTTTCAGAGACATAGTTGTCTTCTCCTGTTCCTGGAAATCTGTTTTTTTTACAGATGGAGAGCACTTTCATCAGCTTTTTCTACCCTGAGCCCGCCAGCTGTTTAAATAAACTTCCAAAAATCCACAGCAATTGCTGTGCTAGCTGCGGACTTCTAAGAATTGAAATCTACATCTATTGGAGGGTTCAAACTCATGACGATATGTTGTCACATGGTGTACCGTGACTTTTTTTTCTTCACTAAACTGGGGGTGGGGGTGGCCAGTGTGTGATGCATCTGGTCTGTAGGCTGCAAGTTTGACACCCCGATCTACTTGATGCTTAGGTGGTGGAAGATGGTTTTTATAACCCACTAACCTTAGCTGGGAGGAATTGAAGGGGTATACTTACATTTAAAGTAAGATGTATTTTAATATTACAGGAAGCATTTTAGGCATAAAGACAACTGGTGATCTTGGGCAGTGTCTCTCTCTTTCAGCCCCAGGAAGAAGGCAATGGCAAACCACTTCCAAAATCTTGTCAAGAAAACTGCAGGGACTAATTCAGTCACTAGCTAGGAGGTAACACTGACTCACATGCACACAAAAACTAAAATGCTGCCTACTTCTCTTTTCTGAAAATCTAGAATTGCTCCAAAACCTGAGAAAGCCACATTACCTTTAGAGTTTCTCTACTTGTTCCATGGAAACCTAGCCCTTAAAAAAAAGAAAAAATAAATAAACCCTTTTATTCAGTGAATGATAAGGAGCCAACTAATGTGTTTTGCTTTTTAAAAGTTTAGTATAATGCATTCCAGATTGTTCTGATTGCTACATACTTTCAATGTATGTAGGGAAGCAAAACTGGGAACAACTTATGGACACAATCAAAGAACTATGAAACAACCAAGGGCCCATGTTTCACAGGATGCATTTCTGCTGACAAGTATAAACTGCAAGATAAGAAACTGGATGGTCAATGAAGCCTTTTGAGATTTCAGTCACAGAAGATCATATTTTCTAGTTTTACTTTTTCAGCTAGTTTTTCAGTCTTGTTTTTATATACTTTCATATCTATTTTCTCTTGCAAAGTCAAATGGTGGATGCTAAATATAGATCATTCAGTCTTTTAAGAACCCTTTATCTCTAAATGGAAAAGTAAGTCCAGCCAACAAAGTGGAAATGTTTGCCTTTCAGAGCCAGCTAAAACCTTTAGGCAGTATACTTAGCTGAGAGTTGAAGTTTCTCCTTTAGATCTTGTTCTTGACCTACCTGGAAGTATAATGGTGTGCAAGGGCATCACCTCAGCCCCTTGAATGGGATAACTCAAAGGAATATTTGGTTGAGCAATAAGGATATCTTTTTTCTCTAATGGATGCCTAAGACAAAGTAAATAAAAAAAGGAGACTCTTTAAAAATCAGTATGAACAGTTAAGAAAAAGGGAGTTGTACTAGAACTCATATCTATATTGTTTTATGGAAAGCCAGGTGTGTTAGATGTTTTGAATTTGTCTTGAACTAGGTTAGACTGAGAGGTAGTGGTGGGTCCAAAATTCCATGATTTGGGGATCAGGTTTTCCTAACACCAGATTTTGTCCTCTTAACATAACAAAGCATGCACATACAATAGACCAGTTCAATATGCACACTTGTATTATTTAATTGACAGTTAAAAAGCCAAAACTATTTAGGCCAGAATCTTTTTTAAAAGGGAGGTAAGAAAGTATTTTTAAATTTAATAACAAATGATGAGCTAACATTTGAATATCATAAAAACCTTCTCATTTAAAAAAAAAATCCTTAAAACTTTCCTACTTTTTGTAGTGTAGTAATAATATGTATAGTTATTCTGGAAACTCTGCAAATCAAAGTTATGGCTACACAGGTCAGATTGTTTCAAACAGAATAGAATAGAATAGAATAGAATAGAATAGAATTGAATTGAATTGAATTGAATTGAATTCTTTATTGGCCAACTGTGATTGGAATTTGTCTTGGTGCATACGCTCTCAGTGTACATAAAAGAAAAGATACATTCATCAAGAATCATAAGATACAACACTTAATGATAGTCATAGGGAAACGGTCAATATAAATCGTAACGATACAAACAACAAAGTTACAATCATACAGACATAAGTGGAAGGAGATGGGTGATGGGAACGATGAGAAGATTAATAGTAGTGCAGATTTAGTAGTAGTTTGACAGTGTTGAGGGAATTATTTATTTAGCAGAGGGATGGCGTTTGGGGAAAAACTGTTCTTGTGTCTAGTTGTTTTGGTGTGCAGTGCTCTATAATGTTGTTTTGAGGGTAGGAGTTTATGTCCAGGATGCGAGGGGCCTGTAAATATTTTCACAGCCCTCTTTTTGACTCGTGCAGTATACAGGTCCTCAATGGAAGGCAGGTTGGTAGTAATTGTTTTTTCTGCGATTCTAATTATCCTCTGAAGTCTGTGTCTGTCTTCTTGGGTTGAAAACACAATGAAAGATGAAAATACAAATCCAATGGGCTATCTTCAGAAACACAGCTGTAAATTCTGTGTCACAAACATTAACTGGTATGTTCAAACCCTTTGTATGTTAAGAAGAAAATTCATCAAAAAAATTCTGACCTATGAAAGCCTGTTCCATTATATGAGTCTCATTTACAATACTGCATAGTTACCTTCTCTGATAATGTTTGAATTCCTTCTCACGTCTCTGCTTTATGGATTCAAGTTTATCTTTATCTATATAGTTTTCCATTTGATAGACGGCCAATTTACCAGTTTGTGAACACTCACAGTGATTCTTTGGACCTAACCTTGGGGAATAGAGGAGAAGAATCATCTAAAACATTTACCAAAGATACATTTAATGCTTTGCCTAAAATTATCTAATAATATGTAAAGTGATTTTGTTCACATTGAACTATTGAAATATTTCTAACCACCTCTCCCTCCTCCCCAGCTTTCATGGTTTTCTTGGGTAAAACTATAAAATCTTCAAGCTAAACTGTCTGTCTATTTGTATCTGTCTGATCCATCCACCCATTCTCCCTCTTTCTTTTCATCCATCTCTTTCTCCAATAAAACTTGCTTAAATGAATCATTTTTATTTTTAATGGGGTGTGTGTGTGTGTAGAGAGACAGAGGTGCAAGTCCTGAGAACCAAACTCAAATTCAGGATATTAAGTGCAAAAATGAAGTCACTTAAAAGTGAGGTTGAGGGAATAGAAAAAGAATGAATGTTCGAATTATTGAAAAATAAATATGTAGGCATGTCAAATAGAACTGAATAGAGAGAAGGTTACCTACCGTATATACTCGAGTATAAGCCGAGTTTTTCAGCACGTTTTTTGTGCTGAAAAACGTCCCCTCGGCTTATACTCGAGTCTACGTCTTCGGGAACCCCGCACAGGAGGGGGTACCGAACGGACTCCCATGGGAGGGACGGGGAGCGGGCCCGCCGAGGTCTCGCGGGATTTGTCGCCCCCAGGCCGGCCCCCATTCCCGTGTCTGGTGGGCGGACGGCGCAAACTTGGCGGACTGTGCATTGGCGCGGGGAAGCCCTGGTGGTGCAGTGAGAGGGCTGGGCAGGGGAGCCGCCAGCCTTCTCGGCTGAGGGAGGGAGGGTTTCCCCGACCGCGCGAGCTCGCCGCCGCGAGAGCCACCCCAAAGGCCAGAAGAAAAGGTCATTCCATCGGAGTAATGGAGCGAAGGCTCCTTCCTCTCCCGCCTTACCCATGCTGTGCGAGCCCGGCTGGGCTGCAACCCCGCCGCCGCCGCTCCTTCCTCAGCCTCCCGGGGCTCGCGCTCTAGCAGCCGCCAAGCTCAGGCCGGACTCAGCAGCTCCCCATCAGCACTCGCACGGCGCGATTCGGGCAGGAGGAGTCGGGCTCGCTCTGTGGCGGTGGCGGGGAAGCCCTGGCGGTGCAGTCCTTCTCGGCTGAGGAGGAGGGTTTCCCGACGCGCGAGCTCGCCGCCGCGAGCCACCCAAGGCCAGAAGAAAAGGTCATTCCATCGAGTAATGGGCGAAGGCTCCTTCCTCTCCCGGAAGGAGCCTTCGCCCATTACTCGATGGAATGACCTTTCTTCTGGCCTTGGGTGGCTCTCGCGGCGCAGAGCGCAGCGCCATCCCGCCCGCGACCTCAAACTCGCCCGCTTGGTAAATTGAGACGCCCGGTGAACAAACAATGCAGCAACTCAGAGCAAGCCGGCCAAGCTCAACCAGTAGAAAAAGGTTCTCCTGTCGCCATTGTTGCTAGGCAGATGTTCAGGCGCAACGGAGAGAGAAGAGGGGGAAACCTCCTCCTCAGCCGAGAAGGACTGCACCGCCAGGGCTTCCCGCGCCAATGCATAGCCTGGCGGGAGTTACTGCAGCTCACCGGCTCCGCCCCAACTGGTGGTGTTGGGGCAGCAGCTGCCGCTTTCTAGCAAAAAGGTCGCTCGCCCAAAACTCCTCGCCTTCTCCTGGAAAGGGCTGGATGGCTAGGCGGCAAGGGTTGAATAAGGAAGCAAGCCAACCTCCCTCCCTCCCTCCCTCCTCTCCCCCGCAAGCGAAAGAGCGTTTTCCCGTTGGAAGAGAGACAGAGAAAGGAGGGGCCGTTCCTCCCCTTCTTTCATTCTTTCTTCTCCCTCCGTGCTTCAGAAGCTGGGCGTGTGTGTGCGCGCCCTAGTCCCCTTCTGTTCCGCGGCGCTGGAAGAGAGAGAGAGAGAGAAAGGAGGGGCCGTTCCTCCCCTTCTTTCATTCTTTCTTCTCCCTCCGTGCTTCACCGTGCTGGGCGACCTGGAGCAGCTGCTCTTCAGCCAGATGCTCGGTGAGTCAGCCCGCCCCTTCCTTCCGTGGGGGTCTGCCTTGCTGGTGAAGGTTATTGGGGCTTTTGAGCAAGGGAGGAGGAACGAGCACCGCCTTCGCTGGCATTCCGGGATTTCCCTTTGTTTAGAGCTGGGAATCCTCCTTCCCCTTTGCACTCCTCCCTCCCTCCCTCCTCTCCCCCGCAAGCGAAAGAGCGTTTTCCCGTTGGAAGAGAGAGAGAGAGAAAGGAGGGGCCGTTCCTCCCCTTCTTTCATTCTTTCTTCTCCCTCCGTGCTTCAGAAGCTGGGCGTGTGTGTGCGCGCCCTAGTCCCCTTCTGTTCCGTGGCGCTGGAAGAGAGAGAGAGAGAGAGAAAGGAGGGGCCGTTCCTCCCCTTCTTTCATTCTTTCTTCTCCCTCCGTGCTTCACCGTGCTGGGCGACCTGGAGCAGCTGCTCTTCAGCCAGATGCTCGGTGAGTCAGCCCGTCCCCTTCCTTCCCGTGGGGGTCTGCCTTGCTGGTGAAGGTTATTGGGGCTTTTGAGCAAGGGAGGAGGAACGAGCACCGCCTTCGCTGGCATTCCGGGATTTCCCTTTGTTTAGAGCTGGGAATCCTCCTTCCCCTTTGCACTCCCTCCTCCCTCCTCTCTCTCCCTCTCTCTCACACACACCCACACACACACACAGACTTCTAAAGTCGATTGGCACAATGCTAAGCAAACACAGCAGTGGGTCAAGGGTGAAGGGCTAGGAACCTGGCAGGTGAAAGGTTGAGCGACATGAAGGCAAAGACCACAATTGTTTTAAGAAAGAAGCTTTAGCAGGAGGGGGATGGGAGGGTGTTTTAAGTTTTGGCAAACAGCCAGGCCAACTGTATTGGAGAAGGTCACACAACTGGCCTTAACATTTTAGCTGCTGTCTTTTTCCTCACACTTGGGTTTAATGATATTAGAGATCCTTATTGCCCTGCCAAAAAAAAAAAAAAAAGAGCCACCCCAACGTCTATGAAAATTAACCTTCTCTGCCAAGAGACACTGTGCAGGGTATTTTCACTATTGGTGTGCATACAGGCTTAGATTTGTGCTGGGTTCTTAGTGCTTAGAGCACTGACCTTCAGAGGCACCCTGGTCCCTTGGAAGCTAAAGGAGGACTCATTTTCATGCTTGCAGTTGTATTGTCAATTTCTGTGAGACAATGTTGTTGAAGTAACTCACTCACTCATTCATTCATTCATTCATTCATTCCTTGTGTGTCCAATCACACTTAGCCAATAAAAATTCTATTCTATTCTATTCTATTCATTCATTCATTTTATTTTGTCAAATACATATTAAATAATTATATAAATATAAGCATGAATTGAATACATAAAAGGAATACAACTAAAGGGAACATTAGGACAGGGACGGTAGGCACGCTGGTGCTCTTATGCATGCCCCTTACAGACCTCTTAGGAATGGGGTGAGGTCAATACTAGATAGTCTTTGGTTAAGGCTTTGGGGATTTTGGGAAGAGACCAGAGTCAGGTAGCACATTCAGGCATTAACAACTCTGTTACTGAAGTCACATTTTCTGCAATCTAGATTGGAGGTTCACTTTAAGTTTGAATCTATTGTGTTCTCGTGTATTGTTGTGGTTGAAGCTGAAGTAGTCATTGATAGGAAGTACATTGTAGCAGATAATTTTATGAGCTATGCTCAGGTCATACCAAAGGTGGCGTAGTTCTAAATTTTCTAAAGCTGGGAATCCTCCTTCCCCCTTTTGCACTTTTATTGTTTTTTGTTCAAATAAATATTCATGTTATTTTACTTGGCTCTATCTTTATTTTTTACATTGACCAGTAGCTGCCTCATTTCCCACCCTCGGCTTATACTCGAGTCAATAGTTTTTCCCAGTTTTTGTGGTAAAATTAGGTGCCTCGGCTTATATTCGGATCGGCTTATACTCGAGTATATACGGTACTTGTGCAAAGAAAATGAAAGCACAATGGAGGAATGTTTGAGTTCAAAATACAAATAGAAGATTTGATTGAACATAAACAAAGATTACATTAGATTTTTGGCCAAACATGCAAAATGGTGTCCGTCTGCTGACAGTGTATTTATGTAACGTTGACCTTTATTTCAAAGGTTCTTAGTCTGATTAGGGAATAGAGTACCAAAATAATGGAGAAGTGGGCTTTTAAAGATGTCCATTAATGTTTAACACCTGGGCTGCAGGTTGAGCAAGCTGGGATAAGTTGGATGATATAATATAAATAAATAAATAAAGTGTCTGTATAACAGTACTTATAAGTAAAAAATAATGAATACATTGCATTCATAAAAATACTTCTCCAAAGACCCATAAGGAAGAGGTGCTAGTAAAAACGATCCAAAAGTTGTTGGTTATTTGTGATTCAAATTGCTGTTTAAATTTATCTACCAGACATGGTAGGTAGAGTGATTCTATTAGGCTCACTATATCCTGCAAGCATCCACATATAAATATTATGTTGAATTATATTATTAAAACATGGAATTTATTTGCGGGCTGAGCAAAGAAAATAATATTTATGTAGATAGTAATAAACTTATTTTCTATGTTAAAGAATAATTCAGGGTTTTGCTATCAAATTTTGAAATGTGTTTATATTCTAAGCCATTAGGTGGTTTACTACTAAAAATAAGTGGATGAAGCTATGTTTCTATATAGTCTAGAAATTATTTTCCAATATGATGTAGATTTAATTGAATTAATGTTATCTTAATATTATGTGGATTCCCTCCCCTTCCTTTTTTCTCCCTTTATGTTCAGTTTATTTTAATCATTGTTTGTTTTTTCAAAATACAATAAAAAATTCTGTGGTTTTCTTTCTTGTTGTTTCTAGGTTCATTAATAAAAACTTGGGTTTGACTAGTTTTTATTCTTTAGGAAACAAGAGAAAATCCTCTTTGTTGCAGAGCTGTTTTATTGAGAGGCAGTACTGATTTTAATTATTTGTTAAATTATTTATTTAAACTGATTAAATTAAATAGAGATGTTTTAAATGTCATCTGTAATCTGACAAAGATTGATAGTGATTATAGTTTTATGCTGATAGAGTTATTGTTAAAGAAGACCAAGAAAATGACTTTCTAATGATTGAATTATTGAACTAATCTGCAATACTGCATTCTACAGATATGCAGATGATACCACTCTAATAGCAGAAAGGGAAGAGAAACTAAAAAGCCTCTTGATGTGGGTGAAGGAGGAGAATGCAAAAGTTGGCTTGAAACTCAACATTAAGAAAACTAAGATCATGGCATCCGGCCCTCTCAATTCCTGGCAAATTGATGGGGAAGAAATGGAGGTAGTGACAGATTTTATTTTCCTGGCCTCTGAGATCACCGCAGATGGAGACTGCAGCCAAGAAATTAAAAGACGCTTGCTCCTGGGGAGGAAAGCTACGGCAAATCTAGACAGCGCACTAAAAAGCAGAGACATCACCCATAGTCAAGGCTATGGTTTTCCCAGTTGCAATGTACAGCTGTGAAAAGAAAAAGAAGGAAAGAGAGCAAGGAAGGGAAAACAAGGAAAGAGAGGAAGAACCTCTCTGGATCATAAGAAAGGCTGAGCACCGAAGAATTGAGACCTTTGAACTCTGGTGCTGGAGAAGACCCCTGCGAGTCCCTTGGACTGTAAGGCGAACAAACAAATCATTCCTAGAGGAGAACAACCCTGACTGCTCTTTAGAAGGCCAGATCCTGAGGATGAAACTGAAATACTTTGGCCACCTAATGAGAAGGAAGGACTCACTGGAGAAGAGCCTAATGCTGGGAAAGATTGAGGGCAAAAAGAAGAATGGGACGACAGAAAACGAGGTGGCTGGATGGAGTCACTGAAGCAGTAGGTGTGAGCTTAAATGGACTCCAGAGGATGGTAGAGGATAGGAAGGCCTGGAGGAACGTTGTCCATGAGGTTGCGATGGGTCGGACATGACTTCGCAACTAACAACAACAACTGCATTCTAACCACTATGTCACAAAGGCTCCATTAATCCTATCAGAATATGAATATTTCTACAGGATTGTGTACATTAGAATAAGACTCAAAGTACAATTTTCTGTATGAATTATTTTTCATTCAATCTACACTTGAATGAATTTGACAAATATTTTTTTCACTTTCCATCCACACTTTTTTCTTTCAGACTCAGACAAGTTTATCTGTGTTATCTTTTCCCTTCTTCCCACTTGACCCATATCTAGATGTAAGAAGTTTTTACACTTTTTACTAATGTCCATATTATGTTTATTTGGATTATAGGTCAATGTGTGTGTGTGTGTGTGTGTGTGTGTGTGTGTGTGTGTGTGTGTGTATGTATATATACCAGAGGTGGGTTTCACATAATTTTACCACTGGTTCACTGCTCACCAAAAATGTGAGCGTGCATGCACTCTTGCTTCTCTCTCACGTGCACTTTCCACACATGTGCTTTGCTCGTGCGCACGGCTTGCACGCATGTGCATAGCTTAGAAAAAGTGGCTAAATAGGACGGCATAGTGCTGGGGCAGGTGGGCAGGTCCAGATTGTCACTACCAGTTTGCCCGAATCAGTCCAAACTGGTTGAATACCACCACTGCAGGACTTTGCTCAGAATCTGACTCCCTTTTATTATAATCTCTTTCCTACCTATTTACCTACCTTCCTTCCCTTTTTTCCTTTTCTTCTTTTTCCTTCCTCTTCCTTTTCCTTTCTTCTTTCTTCCCCTCTTTCCTTGTTTTCCCTTCCTTGCTCTCTTTCCTTCTTTTTCTTTGCCTTTCCTGTCCCTTCTTGGATGCTCAAATGCAAAAGGGGAAACATTTCTCGATGCCTCCTTACCTTGTGATCAAATTGCTAGTAGTTTGTGGCCAAAGACTGAGAACAAACCAGGCTCAGTTTACCTCTTGCTTGCATTTAATGGGAGAGCCCACAGACAACAGCAAAACTGTCAAAAAGTTGGCTGTGATCAGAGCTCCTCAGTTTTTTATGTACAACAGCTTTAGCGTTTAGGAATTGAGGTAAATTAGTTGCTTTTTTATTAATACATAATCCTTAAAAGGGCTCTCCTGTAGGGAGCCTGCCATAGTCTAATTCAGACTGGAAATATAGCAAAGGAAAATATTTTCCCCATACTGCTTTATCCTGTTTTCCTCACTGGAAATGGCTGTTTGCAACATACAAGGAGAGGATACTTTCCTAAGAGCTCACAATTCAAAAATACCGATGTTAACTTGGATTTATTTATTTATTTATTTATTTATTTATTAAACTTTTATACCGTCCTTCTCCCGAAGGACTCGGGGCGGTGTACAGCCAAGATAAAAAGCAATAAGTATACAAAGTTAAAAATCAATTTAAAATACCTATTCAATAGTGGCCGAATTAAAACCGTCAAATTGACCAACCTAAAATACCCCATATAAAATTACAGAAAATTTAAAAATTTAAAATTTAGAAATTTAAAAAATCTAAAAAATCAGTCCAGTCCCGCTTGGATGAATAAATAAGTTTTTAATTTCCGACGAAAGGTCCGAAGGTCAGATATTTGGCGCAAACCGGGGGGAAGGTCGTTCCAGAGAGTAGGAGCTCCAACAGAGAAGGCCCTTCCTGGGGCCGCCAGCCGGCATTGCTTGGCGGACGGCACCCTGAGAAGACCCTCTCTGTGAGGCGTGCGGGTCGATGGGAGGCATAAGGTAACAGCAGGCGGTCCCGTAGTACCGGGCCCTAAGCCATGGGCGCTTTAAAGGTGGTAACCAGAACTTGAAGTGCACCCGAAAGACCACAGGTAGCCAGTGCAGACTGCGCAGGAGTGGTGTTACCCGGGAGCAACGTGGTGCTCCCTCAATCACCCGCGCAGCTGCATTCTGGACTAGCTGAAGTCTCCGGGTGCACCTCAGGGGTAGCCCCATGTAGAGAGCATTGCAATAATCCAGGCGAGAAGTGACGAGAGCATGAGTGACCGTGCATAAGGCATCCCGGTCCAGAAAGGGGCGCAACTGGCGAACCAGGCGAACCTGGTAAAAAGCTCTCCTGGAGACGGCCGCCACATGGTCTTCAAACGACAGCCGCCCACCCAGGAGACCGCCCAAGTTGCCCCCCCTTCCCGTCGGGGCCAATGACCCACCCCCAACAGTCAGCTGCGGTTGCAGCTGACTGTACCGAGATGCCGGCATCCACAGCCACTCCGTCTTGGATGGATTGAGTCTGAGTCTGTTTCTCCCCATCCAGACCCGTACGGCCTCCAAACAACGGGACAGCACTTCGACAGCTTCGCTGGGGTGGCCTGGGGTGGACAAGTACAGCTGAGTATCATCAGCGTACAGATGATAGCTCACCCCAAAGCAACTGATGACCTCGCCCAACGGCTTCATATAGATGTTGAACAGGAGAGGCGAGAGAATCGACCCCTGTGGCACCGCACAAGTGAGGTGCCTCGCGGTCGATCTCTGCCCTCCTGTCAACACCGTCTGCGACCGGTCAGAGAGGTAGGAGGAGAACCACCGATAAACGGTGCCTCCCACTCCCAACCCCTCCAACCGGCGCAGCAAGATACCACGGTCGATGGTATCAAAAGCCGATGAGAGATCTAACAGGACCAAGGCAGAGGAGCAACCCCTGTCCCTGGCCCTCCAGAGGTCATCCACCAACGCGACCAAAGCTGTCTCCGTGCTGTGCCCAGGCCGGAAGCCGGACTGGAACGGGTCTAGATAGACAGCTTCCTCCAGGTACTGAGGAAACTGCCACGCCACCACACTCTCTACAACCTTCGCAATAAAGCGAAGGTTGGAGACTGGACGGTAATTACCCAAAATAGCTGGGTCCAGGGAAGGCTTCTTGAGGAGGGGTCTCACCACCGCCTCTTTCAAGGCGGCGGGGAAGATCCCCTCCATCAAAGAAGCATTTATAATCCCCTGGAGCCAGCCAACGAAGTTCTGTCTGTGACAAAACAGAACACAACATTGCTTTCTCCTTTGAACTGGGGTATCTCCAACCAAGTTGCCCCTCCTTCCTTCCTTCCTTCCTTCCTTCCTTCCTTCCTTCCTTCCTTCCTTCCTTCCTTCCTTCCTTCCTTCCTCTCTCTTTTCTTTCCTTTCTGTTTTTTTTAAGCTGCCAAAGACGCCGACAGAGACTTCCCATTTTGACCCCTCCCCCATTGTTGCTTCAGCGTGGTTTTTAGCTCATATCTCCCAGACTCATGTATGTTTGTGTGTGTGTGGATGTGTGTCCCTTGCAACCCGGCACTGTGAAAGAGGAAAAGATCGGTCCCAGGGAAAGGCCAGCAAATGGGAACAGGAAGCACCAGTGCCACCCGTGGCCAGTCTTAGATCTGCGCTGCCGTTTCGGCTCCGTCCCCTGGCCATGCGCACAGCGTGCAAAGGCTGGCATCCTGGATGAAGGGCAATGCTCAGCAAGCAGTCTCCAGGGATGCCAATCGCCAGGCCCTGCATGCTCTCCACCTCTTGTGCGCACACCCAGGAGGTGGATCCAAGGCGGTACTGCAGATCTAAGGCTGGGCCTGGGGCGTCACTCTAGGTGAGAGGCCAAGGCAAGATAAGGAGTGGCTGGGAGGGCCCATGTGGGATGGGGGAAGGGCCAGCCAGTGGTGCTATCAACCGGTTCACCAAAGTAGGCAAAAAGTTAACAAGGGGTTCATCCAAACAGGTCTGAACCGACTGGAGCCTCTGTGTGTGAGACACTAAGAGAGGAAGACTCACCAGGCAGAGATCAGCTGGGTTGCTGGGCCATGGTAGAGGCAAGCGAGGGAACCAAAAAGCAGCAGCAGCTATGCCACAGGCATGACTGTAGGCATTAGTCAACTGTGGGCAGGATGAGATAAGGAATTGGGGGCGATGTGCGGCGGGGCCAGCCAGAAATTTAAGAACTGGTTCGGCTGAAGTGGTTCAAACCGGTTGAATCCCACGATTGGTTGTAATCCAATGAAACTAAAAGAGATTCTGGGTGTGGAAAGGGAATTTGCTAAATACATAGATGGTGGTTAATGCAAACAAGTTTTAGTTTAGTTTTTTTGGTTGTGAGGCAGTTTTCATGATAGCTCAGCAAACAAGGAAATTGGATTTATAACATTTGTCAATACACTCAATGGAACGTATATGGAAAACGTATATAGAATTCTATTTTTGATCTTGAATGTATCTTCAATAAAAAGCCTTAAGATTTTGTGGGCAAGTCCAATAAAAGAAGCATTCAGTGAGAAGAAGTCATTTACTGCTTCATAAACCTTTAAGAAAACATTTTAAAATGTTATAAATCCAATTTCCTTGTTTCCTCAACTATCATGACCAACAGCCTCATAACCAATAAAATTCTAAACTAGAACTTGTTTACATTAAGCACAATCTATGTATTCAGCAAATTCCAGGAGAATAACAATCAAGATTAAATCTTTTTGGATTAAAAAAAACCCTGAAAAATCACACAGTAGAGTAATGTCATCTTCTTATATACAATGATTTCACATGATTTTTCCATTTGTATGTCCGTAAAGCCCAAAGGAAAGTTTATGCTTTCAATCACTTTTTTAATTTTCTGTATCAAAATACATACTTGATTCCCATATTTTCTAGCTTTTCCAACAAATATTTGAAATTGTTTTACACTATTTTGAGAATTTAATTGGTGTGTTGTACATCAGCAGTACCTCATTTTATCAAAATTCTCCTTAAGATTATAATTCAGTGTAAATTTCAACCCTTTTTTCTACATGTTCCTCCACTGGTCCTACTTTTATACTATATCAATTTTTTGTCTATTTTGTCATAAAATTTTAGACTTATTCATGCTCTATTTACCTTTTCAATAAAAGTTTACACATTTTAGCAATAATATGATCATAATTTGTACATCATATTTATTTTTACTCATATTTATTTCTGTACCAAAGATAGTTTGTAGTATTTATTTTTCTGTTTTCTTACTGTACTTTTTCCTTCTTTTTCCTTCTCAGCACATTTTATAATAATAACAACAACAACAACAACAGAGTTGGAAGGGACCTTGGAGGCCTTCTAGTCCAACCCCCTGCCCAGGCAGGAAACCCTACACCATCTCAGACAGATGGTTATCCAACATTTTCTTTAAAATTTCCAGTATTGGAGCATTCACAACTTCTGCAGGCAAGTTGTTCCACTTATTAATTGTTCTAACTGTCAGGAAATTTCTTCTTAGTTCTAAGTTGCTTCTTTTCTTGATCAGTTTCCACCCATTGCTTCTTGTTCTACCCTCAGGTGCTTTGGAGAACAGCCCGACTCCTCTTCTTTGTGGCAACCCCTGAGATATTGAAACACTGCTAGTCCTTCTTTTTATTATACTAGACGTACCCAGTTACTGCAACCATTCTTCATATGTTTTAGCCTCCAGTCCCTAATCATCTTTGTTGCTCTTCTCTGCACTTTCTAGAGTCTCAGCATCTTTTACATCGCGACCAAAAACTGTATGCAGTATTCCAAGTGAGAGGGATCTCACAAATACTACTATTGAGCAAAGTATTTTTATTCTTCCTTGATTTTGTTTTGTTTTTCTAATTTTCTATTTCTGTTTTCTTACTGTACTTTTTCCTTCTTTTTCCTTCTCAGCACATTTTATAATAATAACAACAACAACAACAACAGAGTTGGAAGGGACCTTGGAGGCCTTCTAGTCCAACCCCCTGCCCAGGCAGGAAACCCTACACCATCTCAGACAGATGGTTATCCAACATTTTCTTTAAAATTTCCAGTATTGGAGCATTCACAACTTCTGCAGGCAAGTTGTTCCACTTATTAATTGTTCTAACTGTCAGGAAATTTCTTCTTAGTTCTAAGTTGCTTCTTTTCTTGATCAGTTTCCACCCATTGCTTCTTGTTCTACCCTCAGGTGCTTTGGAGAACAGCCCGACTCCTCTTCTTTGTGGCAACCCCTGAGATATTGAAACACTGCTAGTCCTTCTTTTTATTATACTAGACGTACCCAGTTACTGCAACCATTCTTCATATGTTTTAGCCTCCAGTCCCCTAATCATCTTTGTTGCTCTTCTCTGCACTTTCTAGAGTCTCAGCATCTTTTTTACATCGCGGCGACCAAAAAACTGTATGCAGTATTCCAAGTGAGAGGGATCTCACAAATACTACTATTGAGCAAAGTATTTTTATTCTTCCTTGATTTTGTTTTGTTTTTTTCTAATTTTCTATTTCTGTTTATCTTTAAACTTTGTATTTTTGAAAATAACTAAAAGTAGATCAATAAAGTATATAAAGTAATATCACCTTCCTAAATATATATTATATTAAGGAAGGCATAACAAAGGTCAGCAAAATTTGCACAACACCTGAAAGAGAAACTTTCTTGCTTTCCCTCCCATCATCAAACTGATGATGAACCAGAACTAGCTTTAGTAAAGGAAACAGCTACCTTGGGGTTCACTAGCAGTCATTGCTAAGGAGAAGACCTGACCTTGACAAATTATGGTAGAATTTCTACTTCTCCTGAAGAAATTTGAAGAAAATGGTCAGCCATTTCCTGAACCTATTAATTGAATGAATGTTTAATGGCCTTTTATGCCCTATTCTAGGTGAAACTTAAACAAAAAAAGCTTGTATAGTCTTCTCTAGCCACACTTTTGGTTATGCTATCACATGATATAACTTCTTTAGATGGGATTTCATTACCTCTAGGCTCCAGAAATACTCCATGCTGTATTACTGCCACAAACTATCTCTTTGGCAAGTAGCTGAGATTTTCACGACTTTACTACTATTGGCAGAAAGAGAACTGTTATATTTGCTCTTACATACGTACACGCATCCAGCATCCAGCTAAACTTCCTATTGCACTGCTTTATTTCTACTGAAAAAAATTTTTATTTCCACTTTCAAAATTATTTTTTAACTTCTAAGCACATATGAAAGTAGGCATACTTAGGATCACCAATCATAATTAACAATTGTATTCCAAAGTCACGTGTTTATACTGGTCTTCTCTAATTGTCTAGCTTGTTCTTACATCTATAATCAATATTTTAATAGAAAGGAAGATTCAGAAATGTGTTAAAAATTACCTCTGTTAACATCCCCTTGCAGTTTTACATGCTCCTAAAGAATTGTACTTACAAAACTTACCACATTCCATCAAATAGAAACATGAATTTGCTTTCTTCTTCTGGAAGAAGTTTAAAAAGAGATGGTTCCTCTAGAAATTTCCACTTCATTTTGGCTTTGGTATGCTTTTTTACCAGTATGAAGGTGGACGGGACCATAATCACACAAACTATGACTGCACATAAATGTTTGGATCTACAGAAAAACAGGAAAAAAAATCAGTTTCTAAACATTTTACCACTTACCTATAATGAAGCCACGTTTTCTTGCTGAAGGTAAAAGTATTTGTGTGGGATATAAAGGAAAGCAACACTGATTCCTGGAATGAATCAATACAGATTTGTTCAACTCAGATTTATCCAATGCCTCTCTCATCTTTGCAGTGAAGTTTTGTAACATGCCTATCTGCTCTTCCTGAAAACTTTTGCAAAACAGGAAGAACTAAAAAAAAAAAAGAGTACTTTAGGAATTATAATCTGATATGTAGTTCAGGTTTACAAAACCGAAGTGAAATTATATGCTGAATTATCTATTAAAGCGGATAGTATGTGATTTGCTGAGATGAAGAACATGTTGAAAGAAATAAAAATGGCTTTGTATTAGAATATGCTCCTGCCCACTTATTATATGGAAGTCAAATTTGGATATGTCAGGAAGAAAAAGTCTAAAGACACTTTTTTCCTCTTTATTTACACTTTACACTTCTCTCTTTCTTTTAGTTCTTCAACTTTTGTCTTTTTCTGTATTTTTCTTATAACGGAATTTAATAAATGAGAAGAATAAAGGGAAATAATATATCAAGGAAGAGTGAATTGGTCAAATAGAAGTGAAAATGGTTGAATGTAGTTGATGAACTGAGAAATAAAAAATTTAAAGAACAAAAGGTAATCTGATAGAAATGAAAATTAATAGATAAGAATAGAAAATATGGAGTGATATTACACTAATCTTGGTGTAAACTAGATTCAGCTATGTTTCCTTTTTCTCTCATGCCTTGGTTTCTCTCATGGTTGACAATTTTAATTCCTTTTCTAAAGTATTTTCTTCACTTTGCCTAACGTTGCTTATTCTGAAAAGAAAAGCTGCACCTGTGATAGCAGACCCTTCACACACAAGGTATTGACCCTGCAATTTAACCCACAGGATTAGCCTTCATGCCAGAGTAGCATAGAAAGGACCAGCTGAAACTGGAGACCCCCAAAAGGTATCACTACTCAATACCTTTTCACCACAGCAATGCACAATTGGCTACTCAAACCACCACAGACCTTGCCAAGTTCCTTGCACGAGGTAAGCTGGTCACACTAGGACTTGAAAGGTTTGACAATCATCCTGAGAGCTATAAAGCTTGTTGATCGTCCTTCCAAAATGCTATCAGAGGCTTGGATCTGTTGTATAGTGAGGAGATAGATCTAATAATTAAATGGCTTGGAAGTGAATCTGCTGAGCAAACAAAGCAAATCAAGACAATAAATATAAACTACCCTGAAACATGCCTTAGAACAATCTAAGACTTGACAGGGTACTATGGCTTAGCAGAAGCAGTGGAAAATGCACTGTTCAAAAGATAGATTTCCCAGGATACTCAGCAGAGCCTATCAGAAACTTAGGTAACTTAATGACTTACTAATGGAACTTCAAGTAGCTAAGTTGGAAGAGGACTTGCATTCTTTGATACAACCAGAGGTGTCAACCCCATTGTACAAATGTTATCTTATAATTTACAGAAACAGTGGCTCACACATGGCTCCAAATACAAAAAAAACACAATGTTCCATTTCCCCCCTTCTCTGTTTTTGTGGACTTCGTGTGCCAACAAGCTAAAATAAAAAATGATCCTAGCATTGACTTCACATTGTCATGTGCTGCTCCTTCAGAACATAATCCTCGCAATCCTCCAGTAGCAGTCCACAAAACTAATGTGTGACTCCTCCAGATTCCCTTCACAGGTCTGCCAGCTCCTCTCTCATAGAAACGGAGATCAGAGATCCTGGTAAGCAGTTGTCGTGTCCCACTCCTCCGCTGACGGCCGGGTCAGGGAAATCCAAATCAGGCTTGCCTCTGCAGCTCTGCCCAAAGTCCTAGCAAAGTCCTCAGAGCAGGCAGGAGACCAGTAAGTGACTTCAGCAAGATAAGTTCGACTTTTGCCTGACTCAGAGACTGCCAGAAAGCAGATCCTTTATATAGGCCATGGGGTGTGGCTCCATGACTCAGCACTCATTAAGGCCTGCCCCTCCCTTCCTTCTGTTGCCTCCGCCCATCCAGCCTTCTGATGCGAGGGTCACACCAATCAGCAGCTGTTGGGAATAAACCCTCCTCAGGCTCACATGCTGTGGAGGAGGGGGAGGGGTCTAGCTGCTCCGTTTGCCTGGGCATGGAGTCAGGGCTGGGGCCGGGAGATGCTCCTTCTTCTGCAGTTTGTGTGGGCATGGAGCCAGGACTTGGGCCGGGAGGCATACATTCCTCAGTGTTCAGGAGCAGGTAAGAAGGCCCCGGCTGCTCTGAGGGCGGGCAAGACACAACAGCAGTGTCTTCTACACCAGAAGCCACATCCTCCCCTAAAATGCAGAGCCTTCAGGGAGAAGTCCATGGAAGATCGCAAAGCTTTCCTGAAAGCGAACATCTGCTAAAGTGCTGCTCATCAGTCTCCCACCTTGCCAATGACTGTAAGGTCAGTGTAAAATGCATTGAATGTGACAGCACAGACCACAACACAGCTTTATACCCAGGGCTAGCACCATGGACTTTACAACACACTTACAGTGGCAGCGAGCACAGCAGGAAGGAAGAACACACTACTACAACCACAGCAGAAATCAAAACAAAATGCACAGAAGTCTGCAAAGAGATTGCAGACAGCAAGTCCTACTCCAAAATCTGTTTAGTCAGAGTCTACCCAGCAGGCCAAACAGACAAAGCCATTAAGCTTTATGCTATTCAAGACAACCAAAGTAATAGGTCTTTAGCCAGCTCAGCCTTCTTTGATGCCTTTGTCATTAAAGGCCCCGACTACCAAGTCGAGTCGGTAGATAGGAAAACATGCCTGACTTTACCAACTCTTATTGAATGCAACCAAATACCTGACCTTTAGATCTGAAATCCCTACACCAGATGCAGCAATTCATCACCTACATTTGAACCATATAGTCCATCTGATACCAGAGCTCAATCCTCAGGCTCAGATAGTCTTGCTTCTAGGAGAGATACTTGATGAGTCCACAAGGTGAGAACTCAGACCAATAGTCCACACAATGCTCCCTACGCCCAGAAATTAGACCTAGGGTGGATTCATTATAGGAAATGTCTGTTTAGGAAGCATGCACAAACCAACTTCTGTTAGCAGCATGCTGACGAGCACATTAGAGAATAGACATCCTTCTATCTTTCAGCCATGCCACAACCAATTCCTCTTAAAAAAACCACTGCACATTACTCATTTGCTTTGTCCCTTCAAAAGGCTCCTTTAGTGACAACTTCACCTGTGACAGTGACCAAGGTCATTTGAGGTGAACAGCGGTGGTGGGTTGCCCCTGGTTCGGACTGGTTCTTGCAGCCCGGTAGTAAAACTGGGAAAGGCTCTGCCCACCAACCCTGATGTTATCAGAAAGCTTCTGCGCAGAAGCAAGTGCGTGTGTGCGCAATCCCGCTGCAAACCGGTAGTAAAGGTAAGTAAAACCTGGTGCATAGTCTTCCAAAAGATGGTAATCAGTTGGGAGCATCTACTGAGGACAAACTCCTTTTAGAAAAGATAGGGCAGGGATTAGTCAAAGAGGATAGTGACAGCCGAATCACCCTTCTTCAGACCACAGAGATGACTCCAACCTAGCAATACAGAATAAACTGTAGCATGCTCCCTACCACAAGCATCAGCAAAGGTCAAAGAGCAATTGGACCAGTCTTCTGCAGTATCTTCCATTTCAAAAGCAATTTCCATTCAGTCAGTCACAAGAGGATCCTGACACAAGGTGTGTAACAAATACATCAGAGACTGTTGCATCCTAAGAACAAACTGGTTTCCTCATTTCAGAGACCGGTTCCCCAGCAAGCATGCCAAAGATTAAGTTTCATCCGTCCAAATTAAACACAAAGGAAAAAAGACCACTTCACAGACGGGCAAATCTCCTGATCTGCATCTGCTAATGGACATGGCTTGCAAGCAAGAACATTTTCTTAAGGAAGCATGTTCAACATCTCACAGATCCTGGATGAATGGAGATTCTTCATCCAATGCAGAACATTAAGACAGCCTCACAGTAACAGGAGCAGTGATGTACAAGCCTCAAAGCCAAGTCACTGTCCAGATAACTTCTGACATGACTTGGGTCCCATTACCACAGAATGGTACTGGATAGATATCAAAGGACCTCAGCAAGCCTAAGCAGAAGCTAGCAATGAGATGTTATATTCCGGACTTAGATCACTGCCATGTTCCCAGAAGCCTCATTGGAAACTTCAGTGACACCACCTTATTGTCAACCATAACAGCAAAAGTGATGGCAGCTCATCTAATGCTACCACCTCAGAACTCAAATGGTTATCTGTTGATACCAGGCAGGGAGTGTCACGCCACATATAGCTTTATATGTTGTTTCTCTCTAGCCCTATCTAGTGGGTGGAAAGACAAATATACCCCAACTATATTACTTGAAGCTGACTCCATCAGCCCGCATTCTCAAACCAAGTGCATGCTGGGAAGCCAGACTCCATTTTCTTTAGCATTTGGAGAAGGAAGAAGCAGCCATTTTAATCTGTGGCACATGGTCATCAAAGAACAAACTCACATCCCACACAAAGAGCATCGCTGGTGAGATTCAGTTTGCTTCTATTGTTAGGTTCAGCCTAACTTAATACTGTCTATCTTATATTTGATTTTCACTGTATGTATCCCTATTTTCCTCAGTTTTATGATATCCTGTTCTCCCATTCAGATCTACACATACAGTCCGTTTTATTGGTTTAGCTCAGGAGTGAAATGCTACCGGTTCAGACTGGATCGGGAGAACCAATAGTGGAGATTAGGGATGGTTCGCCGTACCGGTAGCAACTGCTGGCTAGCCATGCCCCCAAACCAATCCAAGGCCCGCAGCCCTGCCATGCTTCCCTGCCTTCTACACTGCCAAACTCATTGTTTGGAGCATCTAGGGAAACCTCTTCCAACTCTTCAAGATCAACTTTTAAGAGCTCTGAGAAGCTGACAGCAAAAGTAGTGGCAGCGGGGGTGACGTGTGTGTGTGTGTGTGTGTGTGTGTGTGTGTGTGTCCCTCCATGGTCCTCCTCTCCCAGCTGACAGTCAGGGCTTCATCACCTCTTTTCCTAAGAGAGGCGATGTCAGCCTCCAAGTCCTTGCAGAGGGACACACAAACACACACACACACACACACACACACACACACTCCTGTTGCTCCTGCTGCCACTATTTTTGCTGTTTGCATCTTAAAGTTGATCTTGAAGAGCTGGAAGACGTTTTCTTAGATCGCCAAACGTCAGCAATCTAAGGAAATGTCTTCTTACACCTTCTTCTCCCCATTCCCCCCCCCCTGCATTTTTCCATTTTTGTACATGGATTTTGCTTCTTACACCTTCTCATCCACATTTTCCCCCTCCATTTTTCCATTTCTGTGCCTGGATTCTGCTTTTTACACCTTCTCCCCATTCCCCCCCTTGTTTTTCCATTTCTATGCCTGGATTCTGCTTCTGACACCTTCTCCTCCCCATCCCACCCCCATTTTTCCATTTCTGTGCCTGGATTCTGCTTCCGCAAGAGAAGACTCCGATGTTCGCTTGGGTGGCGGAGGGAAACTCAAAGCGTTGGGGGCTTCAGAAGGGCAGAATGTGTTTCAAAATGTGCAGCTCCTGGCTCTAACAGTAAGTGATGTCAAATTGGTCACGCCCACCCAGTCACATGACCACCAAGCCATGCTCATCAAGCCATGCCCACAGAACCGGTAGCAAACATTTTTACATTTCACCCCTGGTTTAGCTGCATGTCGAGCTGACACAGACTAACGTGTAGTGGGGACAGAACAACAACCCTGTGAGACAAGTTGAGTTGAGAGAGAGTAACTAGCCAAAACTTATTCAGATGGTCTCCTGGTTTTTAATGTGGTGCCATAACCACTACACCTATAGCTAGAAAAGCAGGAACTGGAGCAATATGGAATGGATAGCTAGCTAGCTAGCTTCTGGTGGCGTCGGAGGCAAGGACCATGAGCTCTTTGGCCCTGCTCCTAGCTCTCCCTGTTGGAGGGTTCCAAAAGGAGCCATAGCCACCTTGGAGGGATGGTGAAATAAAGGGGGCTCCTTGCAGGTTGAGGAGAGCCGCATCTCTCCTCCCTGACTTGGAAAATCCCTCTCATCCAAAGTTGAGGAGCAGCGGCAGTCAACATGGCTGCCATGAAGCTGGGGACAGCCAAAGCATCTAGGAAAGTGTAGGAGTGAACAGAATGAACAATGATTGCTTCTGGGTGAGGTGTTTCTTCTTCTACTTAAAATTTGACCCCAAGGAAAATAAAAAATCTGTGATAAGAGAGTCCAAAAGGATAATTGTTTAAGCTGTGAAAATAAACACTTCTGAGATCTATGATGAAAAGTAAGTTTGAGAGCGTCAACTACTGATGAAAGGAAAAGTGACTTCTAGATTCCTGGAAATTTAGAGGAGGAAAGCAGTATCTGATATCCAGTGGAGGGCTGTGACCTTTAACTGTTTATTGTCTTACACTTACCAGAGATGGAAATAAGAGAGACATTTTATAAAAAAACTCTAGGAAATTAAAATAAAAGACCAAAATTATAGAACAGATTCAAAAAATTTAGAAAATAGCATGGATTTTTAGAATATGGAGTAAATGTTGGAAGTGGCCCGCCTAAATAAATGACTTTGCTTGGAAATAAATGGCATCTGACTGAAATTAACATCTGCTGGAAAAAAGGCACCATGGAAATCTGAGAGGAATGTGCCATCTACTGAAGATTAGAAAGGTATAATTTTGAACTTTCCTTGAAATAGATTGAGACTTTTACTGTTTAATGTACTTATATTGCTATCATGACTGGAGTTGAAGAAACAGCTGTGGAAATTGCATCTATTGCAACGTCCTTCCTATTAAAGACTACTTCAATCACAACAATACAAGAGCAAACAATAGATTTAAACTTAATATTAACCGCTTCAATCTTGATTGCAGAAAATATGACTTCTGTTATTAATTATTAGTTATTAATACTTGGAACACACTACCTGACTCTGTGGTCTCTTCTCAAAATCCCCAAAGCTTTAACCAAAAACTGTCTACTATTGACCTCACCCCATTCCTAAGAGGTCTGTAAGGGGCGGGCATAAGAGCACAAACGGGCCTACCGTTCCTGTCCTATTGTTTCCTTTCATTATATCCAATTAATATAGTTATTACATACTTAATCTTATATATATGCTTATATATTATAGTTATTTTCTTTTTTCTTTTTTTTTATAAATAATTTTTATTTCATTTTTTTCAACATCATATTTATGTGCAAACTATTATCCATCATTAATCATTAATTTTTATTTATTACTGATTCAGGCCTGCCCGATTGCCACTTCCTTTCTTCACAACCTCCCTCTCTACCCTCTACTACTTTCACATCTTTCATCTCCTTCACTTTACTACTTCCTCTCCTCCTTCTCCACTCCTCCCTTCTTCCACCCTATCTAACCCTAACCCTAACCCTAACCCTAACTCTAACCTGAAAACCATCACGGATCCGCTGTTAGACCCCTTGCAATTTGCATACTGAGCAAATAGATCAACAGATGATGCTGTTAATATGGCTCTGCACTACATCCTACTACATCTTGAGTCTCCAAAGACCTATGCAAGGGTCCTTTTTGTAGACTTTAGTTCAGCATTCAATACCATTATTCCAGATATTCTTCTAACTAAGCTAAACCAGCTACAGGTACCGGAACAGACTTGTAAGTGGATCACAAGCTTCCTAACAAACAGGAAGCAGCAGGTGAAGCTAAGCAAGATCACATCAAATACCTGTACAATTAGCACAGGGGCCCCCCAAGGCTGTGTGCTCTCCCCACTTCTCTTCTCTCTGTATACCAATGACTGCATCTCCAATGATCCATCTGTTAAGCTACTGAAGTTCGCAGATGACACAACAGTGATTGGTCTCATTCGAGACAATGACGAATCCGCATATAGACGAGAGGTCGAACGACTAGCCTTGTGGTGCAACCAAAACAATCTGGAACTGAACACACTCAAAACCGTAGAAATGGTGGTAGACTTTAGGAAAAACCCTTCCATACTTCCACCTCTCACAATACTTGACAACACAGTATCAACAGTAGAAACCTTCAAATTTCTAGGTTCTATCATATCGCAAGATCTCAAATGGACAGCTAACATCAAAAACATCATTAAAAAAGGACAACAAAGAATGTTCTTTCTGCGCCAACTCAGTAAGCTCAAACTGCCCAAGGAGCTGCTGATTCAGTTCTACAGAGGAATTATTGAGTCTGTCATTTGCACCTCTATAACTGTCTGGTTCGGTTCTGCAACCCAACAAGAAAAACACAGACTTCAGAGGATAATTAGAACTGAAGAAAAAATAATTGCTACCAACCAACCTTCCTTTGAGGACCTGTATACTGCACGAATCAAGAAGAGGGCCGTGAATATATTTGCAGATCACTCGCATCCTGGACATAAACTGTTTCAACTCCTACCCTCAAAACGACGCTATAGAGCACTGCACACCAGAACAACTAGACACAAGAACAGTTTTTTCCCGAAGGCCATCACTCTGCTAAACAAATAATTCCATCAACACTGTCAGACTATTTACTGAATCTGCACTACTATTAATCGTCTCATAGTTCCCATCACCAATCTCTTTCCACTTATGATTGTATGACTATAACTTGTTGCTGGCAATCCTTAAGATTTATATTGATATATTGACCATCAATTGTGTTGTAAATGTTGTACCTTGATGAACGTATCTTTTCTTTTATGTACACTGAGAGCATATGCACCAAGACAAATTCCTTGTGTGTCCAATCACACTTGGCCAATAAAATTCTATTCTATTCTATTCTATTCTATCTAACCTTCTTATTCCCCTCCTCCTTCTCTACTCTTTCCTACCTATTTTCTTCCCTCCTTCTACTCCTCTCTCCTTTTCTTTCTGAAATGGCAGTCGAGCATCCCCAATATCATTTTAAATTTTAATTTCATATCTTCAAAAATTACTGTACATTAATAATCAATCCATGTATCATTTCCCCCCCTTTCCCCCCCCAGACTTCCCAGAGCAAATACCGGGTATTATGACCAACAATCACAAGTTAAAGTATACAAAATAAACATAAACTCCCACCTTTAAAAATTTGAAACTTTAGATCCCCTCACAATAAAAATAAAGAGATAGGAAAGAATAATAAAAAGAAAAAAAGAAAAGAAGCGATACCAACGTCACATATTACTTCTTCTTACAGTCCATTTTTAAAATTAATTCATCTTCTCAAATTCAATTTTTTTCCCACTTGTATATTCCTTCAAATTTCATAAGTCCATTTCTCAAATTACAGTCCATCTTCTCAAACTCAAATTTTCATCACTTATATATTTCTTCAATTGCCATAACATTTAATGTCCGTTCTTCTTACAGTCCATTTTAAAAATTAGTCCATCTTCTAAAATTCAATTTTTTTTCACCCACTTGTATATTCCTTCAAATTTCATAAGTCCATTTCTTAAATTACAATCCAGCTTCTCAAATTCAAATTTTCATCACTTATATATTTCTTCAATTGTCATAACATTTAATATCCAATCTTCCAATACTACTCCATCGATCAAATATCATTTCAAATAAAATCTCTCAAATATAATATTTCCAATATAATATAGTTATTTTCATGCTTATGCTTATATATACTGTTATGACAAAATAAATAAATAAAATAAAAATAAATTAGAGGACTTTTCAATGAGATGACTTTGTTGTTCCAAAATATAAACATATCAATGGATGGTATAGATGAGAAAATGGAAAATATTCTGCAAAGAACAATATATAAAGACCAAACTGCCCAGGAATTGGTGGAAGTAATAGAAAGATTGGATGAAATGGGCTACTTAAACCAGCAAATTGACTACGAACAGGGAAAAAAACGGGGATCAGAAAAACAAGCAAATTAAGCAAAAGCTCGATAATGAGGAAGACCAGACAAATGGCAAACAAAAGATGCGGAAAGAACAGATAAAGTGGCAATATCAAGGTATAAATCAAGGACTGGAGCAAAAAATAGGATTGACAAACCAGCCGATAAAGGAAGAAAGACCAAGAAAATAAAACATAAATCAACAATTGGACCGACAGGAAGACATTTTTGATAAGGAGACTGAGATTTGGGAGAATCGCCAGTATAAGTTTGTACTGGAAGAAATGCTTAGACTGAACAAGAAAGATATAGATAAAGACAGAGATAAAGATGAGGAGTGTGGGAGGCGAGTAAAAAAATGAATAAAAATTGAAACACTAAAGAATTGCCTCTTAAACATTAAGAGAGCTTGTTGTAAGCTGATAGAGGCAGAAATAAAATTAGATAGGGGAAATATTAGAATATATATTTTAATAGAATAAACAAAAATAATAGATAGAACAAAAATTAGATAGGGGAAATATTAGAATATATATTTTAATAGAATAAACAAAAATAATAGATAGAACAAAAATTAGATAGGGGAAATATTAGACTATATATTTTAATAGAATAAACAAAAAAAATAATATAGGTTTATAGATGTTAGGCATTTTTCCTTGCTGTTTAAATAATATTATGAGGAATACCTAAGTTTGTTAAATGTGATAAAGATTACTAATATTGTTATTGTAATTTGAATTAATATGAATGGTGATGATTGGAAACATATAATTTTGAATTCTCCTTGAAATAGATTGAGACTTTTATTATTTAATGTACTTATATTGCTATCAAGACTGGAGTTGAAGAAAGAGCTGTGGAAATGAGAGGACTTTTTAATGAGATGACTTTGTCGTGCCAAAGTATCAAAATATCAATGGATGATATAGATGAGAAAATGGAAAATATTCTGCAAAGAACAATGTATAAAGACTGCCCAGGAATTGGTGGAAATAATAGAAAGATTAGGTGAAATGGACTACTTAAACCAGCAAATTGACTACGAACAGGGAAAAAACAGGGATCAGAAAAACGAGCAAACTGAAGCAAAAGCTCAATGATGAGGAAGACCAGACAAATGGCAAGCAAAAGGAGAGGATAGTATTATGTTTAAATAATGAGGATCACTTAAGTTTGATAAATGTGATAAAGATTATTAATATTGTTATTGTAATTTGGATTAATATGAACAATGCCCAGAATCAACACTGTCCACATACAATATGGATGTATATTTTAAAAATAAAATAAAATAAAAGCTGATTACGATTTTATCAAAATAATTTAAACAGAATAAAAATAAATTGAATTTTAATGCTTTGAATAAAGAGGACATAGCACTTGTTTATTCTTTGCCAAAATAGAAGTCAACAGCTTTGTAAGAGGCAAAGAATGAATATGCTAAAGAGGCTCATACATTAATTCTTGATTCTTCTATTACAATATGATTTTTTTTTATTTTTTATTTTTATTTTGTCAAACACAACAATATATATAAGTATAAGCATGAAATAACCACACAAATTGAATACAACCAAAGGGAACATTAGGACAGGGATGGTAGGCACGCTGGTGCTCTTATGCACACCCCCTTAATGAAACAATTGATCTCTTTTTCTTTTATCATAATCTTTTCCCTCTACAGCATATTTGAATCTGTTTGTCATGTCATGCTGATTAAAGTTTAGCTCAAGCAATTCTGAATATTTTTCCTATATTCGTGCCTCTGATTTTATTATACAGTACTGAATTCTAGACACCAGCATAAAGATGTGAAGATCTACTCACCTACAAAAAATTTTGATTTTCATTCTTAGAAACGTGTGACCAGTTAAAGGCAGTTAGGCGTGTGATTAGTATGTATATCTCTACTCCTTTTACAGGTACATTTAAACATTCATTCTTACAGAATAAAATGCCACATCCCACAACCAAATAGTAATTAACATCCAGCAGCACCACCCAGTCTGGAATAGCAAATCATTTCCTAAAGATGATCCTAACCCTCAACCACTTAGATGTTAAAATCTATTTTCAGCTAGTCTCTTCTTTGGTTTATATATTTTAGAGAAATTGCTCTCTTAACTCATGAAATGTAGAGTTAGAACTAATCGCTTGATTTTTGAGTCTTTGTAAATAATGGCATACTTGGAAAGGTTGCAGAAATTTACAATCTGATCTACAGATCACTCCTTTTTGTGTGATTTGAAATTTGAAAATTAGTTTTTAACCATAATTTAAAATAGTTGCTTTTGCTTCAGAAATATTTTATAGCTTTGAACCTACTATCCCCGGTTGCAGAATGGAGGAACAGATTCAGGTGCAATTATAATGAGACCAAATAGTTGTATGGATATTTGAGGATCTTAAACCTGTGAACTTTTCATCTTTGGTCCCGAGTAGGATAACATTTTCCTATTTGAGAGGCTTGCACAATTTCAGGGTTTTCTTGAAGTAGATATGGCAACTCTGGCCAAAAAAGTTTTGCACAGATTTATGTGATATATCATATGTGATATGAACAGGGAAGATCTCCAGATAGTAACTCATGTCCCAATTATCTCACAGATAATTATTGCAATGTCTTCTACATGAATATTCAGAAGCTGTAGCTAATCCAGTGGCATAGGTATTTCTGGAAATATCTTCATATCCCCATGTGACACCATTACTCTGTGAGCTGCACTGATTGCCAATTGGCTTCTGAGTGCAATTCAAGGTACTGGTAACCTCTTCTAAAGTCCTTCATAGCAATGGAAAGTTATCTAGAAGAATGTTTCTTAACCTCAGTAAATTTAAGAAGTATGGACTTTGACTCCCATTATTTCCCAGTCAGAAATTCAGTGATGGGTTTCTACCGGTTCGCTCCGGTTTGGATGAACCAGTAATGGCAGTGGCGGGAGGTTCCACCCACCTGCTTGGATGTCATCATGGATGCTCTGCGCATGTCACAAGGGCTACACATGAGCAAAGTGAGTGTGCGCATGCGCACACTCCCACTTCCAAACCGGTAGCGGAGATAAGTGAAACCCATTACTGGTCAGAATGCTCATTGGGGTATTCTGAGAGCTGAAGTTCACACATTTTAAAATTGCTGAGGTTAAAAAACATTGATCTATTCTAGAATGCCAACTTCTGAAGTACTTCAGCTAGTGGCTTCACTTATGGAATTTTTACAGAGGCTTTTCATACTTCTCTATTTTATTGCTATAAATCAGTGGTGAAATCTAAAAATTGTTGCTACAAGTTCTGTAGGTGTTGCTTGGTGGGAGTGGCTTGGTGGTCATGTGACTGAGTGTGTGTGTGGCCAACCTGACATCACACACGTCACTCACTATTAGAGCCAGGAGCTGCACATTCTGAAGCACATTCTGCCCTGCTGAAGCCTCCAACGCTTTAAGTTTCCCTCTGCCATCTGGCTTGACTGCCCAAACAAACCTCGGAGCCTTCTCTTGCCCTGCTCTCCATCCCGGAGGGCCATGCATCTCCCCTCGCCAATCCTCCGTACAAACTGCCCACCACGTTTCTGCAAAGGCAGAGCCCCCCTGCGGGGCAATCCAAAGAGGGGAGGGGGATGTTGCAGAAAAGGCTGTCTTCCACGTATGCCTCCCATGCCAGCTCTGTGTGGCTTGGGGCTCCGAAGCAGCCCACTGGATTCCCACCTGGCCACCTGACTGCTCTCTTTGACCACAAGCACTACTCTGGGAACTCAGCCCATGGAGTCCGTCGCTCTGGGGAGGGAGGCTCAACCGCGCTGCCACTTCCCGGTGGCAAAGAAGCGGAACGAGAGGGATGGCAGCCTTCTGCGTGGGGAGAGGGCCAAGCCCAGCCATGCCACCATGGAGCCCATGGTGTTTTCCCTTCGGCCTGGGTATCAGTTCTTACCGAGGTGGGCCAGTGCGGGTAGCCCTTCATCTTGGCGCTCCCTTGCCTGCTGCTTACGCTCTTGCCACAGCAGTGGCATAGCAGTGCTCCGGAAGGGCAGGCAGGCCTCATATGTCCCGGGGCTGCTGCATATGTGCATGTGCCTGTGCCATGCCACTTAATTCGCTATCTTCCTTCTCCTGCTGGGAAATGAAAGTGAATGGCAGCAGGGTTGCTTCGGGAGGTTTCTTTGGGCAGGTGGATGTCTGCAGCCAGGTGGGCAGGGAGGGAGGTGAGAGTGGTGATGGTGGGCATGGAAGCATCAAGATGAAGGGCTACCTGCACTGGCCCGCCTGGGTAAGCGCTGCGGGCTCTACAGTGGTGCGGCCAGGCCTGGCCCTCTTCCCGCGCAGGGGGTTGCCACTTCTTTCGCTCTGCTTCTTCGCCACCGGGAAGCATCATCGTGGCTGAGCCTCCTTCTCCCAGAGTGCAGGTCTCCATAGGCCGAGTTCCCGGAGTGGCGCCGGCGGTTAAAGATAGCAGGCAGATGGTTGGGTGGGAATCCAGTGGGCTACTTCAGAGCCCCAGGCCCCATGGAACTGGCACGAGAGGCACAGGTGGAAGGCAGCCTTTTCTGCAGCATCCCCCTCCCCTCTTTGGATCGCCCTGCAGGGGGGTGGGGCTCTGGTTTTGCAGAAATTCGGCAGAGCAGGGCAAGCGAGTGGAGACCAGGAGACCGGTTCAGGGGCATGGCCAGCCAGCAGTTACTACCGGTTCAGCGAACCACGCTATATGTCCACTACCAGTTTGCAAGCATTTCACCCTTGTATCAAATAAAAAAGAAAAAAAGAACAATTCCAATATACAAGATTATGAGAAAGAAAGAAAGAAAGAAAGAAAGAAAGAAAGAAAGAAAGAGAGAGAGAGAGAGAGAGAGAAGGAAGGAAGAGAAGGAAGGAAGAGAGGGAGGGAGGGAAGGACAGAAGGAAGGAAAGGGGGAAGGAGGAAGGGGAAAGGAGAAGGAAATTCAAAGCCACAGAGTAAACACAAAGCTTGGATACAAAATCAGTCCAGGATTTAAAATCCAGACTTGCTAAATTGTTCCAGCAAAGCAATTTAATAAATTTAAAACTCTTCATAAATTGATATGATAAAGATTCCAAGACAGAAGGTTTTTATAATAATCTGACTAATTTAGATAAAATTTTAACAGGTACAGATGATAATTTAATTAGAAAATTATATGGATATTTATTAGAGGTTAAATTAGAAGAACAACAAGTTAAAGAAACAATGATTGCTGGGGGGGGATTTTGGACATGGGATTGATTTAGAGGTATGGCAGAAACTGTGGATGCAAAATTATAAAATGACAATGTCTACTGCATGTAAAGAGAATTTGTATAAGATGTTTTACAGGTAGTTCCTACCCCCGACAAGAATACTCAGGATTTATTCAAGAATAAATCCGAAAAATGTTAGAAATGTCATCAGATACCTGGTTCATATTACCGTATGTGGTGAACGTGCACAGAAGCTAAAAGATACTGGACTAGAATCCACACATGGTTGGAAAAACGATAAAAAAGCATATAGAATTTCAACCAGAAGGTTTTTTATTGGGGATCATACCTGAAACTTACAATAGAGAATTGAGATATCTGATTGTGAATGTAGTAACAGCGGCTAGGATTGTGTTTGCCAAGAATTGGAAAAGTGAGAAATTACCATCGCAAGATGAAATTATTAAGAAAATAATGGAATGTGCAGAAATGAGTAAATTGACGTTTGAAATTAGAGAACAGGAAGATAAACAATATTATAAGATATGGGATTCATTTTATCAATGGCTAGAGGGAAAAATATGTTAAAAAAGATTTGAGAGAGGTTTTTATAATGAAAGAATTGTTGAAATACAAATTGATTTAAGATGATGGAATGAATGACATAATACGATTAAATGTTAAATTTAGAATATTTTATATGAAATGAGAGAATGAATTATTATAGTTAATTAAATGATTGATTAAAATATTTGGATACATATCAGACTGATAAAATGTAAAATTAGATAAATTCATGATACGTATATGTTGGAATTGCACAAAAGATTTGTAATCAACCAACCGACACACTGTATTTGTACTGAAGATGTTTTTATGTTTGTTTGTCTAAAAAAATTTTTTTTAAAAAATTTCAAAAAAAAAAATTAAATAAATTGATAAATGTCAAATTTTTAGTATTTAATTCAGGGGTGGGTTCTACTTACTTTTACTACTGGCTCGCTTTGCTTGCACTTGCGCTTGCTTCTTTCTCCTGCTGCGAAACAAAAGCGAACAGAGGCAGGGTTACTTTGAGGCATAGAAGCCTCTAGGCGCGTGAAGGCGGGGGGGGGGGCGCCCAAGGGGCCCTCCCTCGCGCGGTTTACTTGTGGGGTGGGGGGCGCGTGCGAGGAACTTAATTGGCTCTTTAACCTCACAAGGGGCTCCGTGGGTGGGGGACACACGATTCATTTTAATTCATTTCTGCCTAATGATCGCTATCATCGTCATCATTATCGTTCCCTTTCTTGGGGTTTTCTTCTTTCCTTCCCACACTTCTGCCTGTTTCTGTGGGAAAAGGTTTGCTCCACTTTTTTTTAAAAAAAAAATATATTTTAAAATCATCTTCCTTTCCCCTCCTCCCCAACCCTCCAAAAAAGCCTCTTCCTGGGAAACGAATGTCGTCCTTGTTGCTTTTCGTGCCGATTTTTCTTAGCTTAAAAAAGGGGCGATCTTGAGAATTTTTCATGACTCCCCACCTCCGTGACTGTAGGTGTTTTGTTGGCCCTCTTCTCAACCCTTCTCCCATTTTCATTTGATCGATTTTGAGGGAGTGGGGAAAAGGTATATTCCTTCTTAGAAATGCAATCCATTTCTCCTTTTTTTCCACTAAAAAGGCTGTAAGTGCGTTTTTTAAAAAAATATTATAGATACGACTTAATGTTTCCCTCATACTTCTTACTAGCTATATTTTCCATTGAGCAGATTCATTTTCAAAGTCCAGGATAGTAGTATTATAATTATATTATATATATATATATATAATTATAATTATATTATAGTAAGCATATAATGTTTTTTATACAATTTCCCTTCTCTGTTACGGACTTTATAAAAACAGTATGATTATTTTTTTTATTATATGCCTTTTAATCCTGTTCAGTACGAATCTTTCTGCCTAAAAGAGTGGAATCCATATTGTGAAGTAAACTGTTTAAGTAAAATTAATTTTTCTCCCACTGATGCTGCTTGTTCAGGAAGGGGAATGTTTTGAAAACATTTAAACATAAAAGTTTCAACGCCTGTCCTTTCTGGAAAAATAGCATAACACATGCAAGCTTTTCAAACAGTAGCAGTAGTTGGGGATAAAGATAAAGATAAATTATTTGTATTAGTGCTAATAATTAATATAAATTATTCAGAAACTGCCCCTTTGGAAAGAAGTTAAGATAAACTGTCAGAAAAATTGACCTAGGAGCTCCCTCAATGGCCTAGTGATTGTAATTGATAATATTGTATTTGCATTAAAATGTAGCTCGCCTTATTGGAAACAAGCAAGCACAATTAGGATTATTATAACTATTGATGTTCCGTCTGGAAAATCAACAAAGGATCCCCTGAAAAACGTGCTGGAAAAATTATTCTATTTTTCTTTCACAAACCTGTTCATTTTTCCTGTTAATAAGGGGTAAACTTCCTTACTTATTTTTTTTATTTATATTCCACCTATTATGTCTATAATTAACTCAAGGCAGGAAATATACACAGTACTCTTTCCTTCTGTTTTTCCCACAACAATCCTGTGAAGTGAGTTGGGCTGAGAGAGAGTAACTGGCCCAAAGTCAGCTTTCATGGCTAAGGTGGGACTAGAACTCGTCTGGTTTCTAGCCTGATGCCTTAACCAGTAGACTGCACTCTTTCTATATGGAAAAAGAGATGTATCTTGAGCAGTTGGGTAAAAAAATCTTGAGGTGAAATGGAGGCGAGGGTTTACTTGTTCTCATTCCTTTTATCTCCATGTCCACTTTCCTTATTGTAGCAGCATTTTTGTGACCAATTTGGTTGATTGAGGGGCCATCTCTTACTATTATGCTATTTTTACTATCCTCAGCAACATTGAAACGTTGGCCTTTTTGCCTTAGGAACAGGAGAAGAAGGGAAGACATTTTTAAAGAGTTTTCTTCAAACTCTTCTTCAGTTGCCCAGAGAAGGCTTCTTCAGCCAACTTTCCAAAAGGAAGTTGAACACCTATTTTGAGAAAGGGCAATGAAGCATTTTCATTTTAGATAAAACAGGGAGGTATTTGTAACCATTTACCACGAATGGTCGTTTAGTGGTCCTTTACTATTTTCTTTTTAAAACTGACTGAAAAGAGACTATTAGAATATGAACGTACTCACATATATTTTTCTCAAGAAAAGAACAAATCTGCAATATTTATTTCCTTGTGTATTTGTGTCTCTTCTTCACACGCTTATTTTACAGTGGCCAGATGATTTTACGGTTATTTTACGGTGGCCTCTTTCCCATCTTGTTTCCTTTCTCAAAAGTAAAGGTGACCCATTCAATTTTTGTAATCATCTTGATTTTTAAATGTAAGAGTTTTAGTGTATTTTAAACAAAAATTACCAATTTTGGATATGAATGAATCATAAATGTGGGCCCTTATAATCTTCTTTGGTCATGTAGTTCAGAAAGCAGAAAACTAACTAAATAATTAAATAGGAATAATTTATATCCCCTCTCAGTTGTCCATATTGTCTTTTTTCTACTGTTTTCCCTTTACATTGTTTTTTTAATATGGAAAGCTTTTTCCCATATATGTAGGATGGAAAGAGATAAGTAATATGATTATCCTTTTCTCAGTTCCTAGAAGTCAATTCTTTAAAAATTTGTCAGTTTATTGGCAGAAAGTGGTAATGTAAATAAATACAGGCCTAGTTCCTAGACACTACCTATAATAGCCTATAATCATTCAGAAATAAGTTTCATTTTCCACTTATATTATTCCCAGTTCTCTAAATAGCTTTGTAGTTGTCCTTAACCTATTTCCAATTTGGGAGATTCATGTACAATATCATTTGGGAGGGCCTCTTGTGGCTCAACAGACTAATGCAGTCTGTTATTAACACAGCTGCCTGCAATTACTGCAGGTTCTAGTCCCACCAGGCCCAAGGTTGACTCAGCCTTCCACCTTTATAAGGTAGGTAAAATGAGGACCCAGATTGTTGGGGGCAATAAGTTGACTTTGTATATAAATATACAAATAGGATGAAGACTATTGCTAACATAGTGTAAGCCGCCCTGAGTCTTCAGAGAAGGGTGGGGTATAAATGCGAATAAAAAAAATAAAAAATAAAAAATAATATTATGAATATTAGATTGAAATGGGACAAGGCAGCACAGATTTAAATAGTATGTGTCAAAGAATTTTGAATTAAATTACCTTTCTAAAAAGCTGACACCTAGTAAACATTCACAGTAAACTTGGAAGATAATCTTGGATAAATTAATTGCACTCTTTTATTTATTTTTTAAAGCATGAAACTATTGATTTATTTAATTATGAAATGTCAACTCTTAACATTAATTATTAATATTGGTCTTATTAATACTCTCCAAGTGACTATAGAAATAAATAAATTAGGTTTGGAATCTTCCAAAACACTTCCCTGTACAACTATATTTATGTGTTTCAGAAGCTGTTAGTACGTGCTCTGTATTATGAAGTAAAATGTTTTTAATTGGACATACTGCTATTCTATTTTTTCAAGTAATCCAAATTCTATTTGTAAGAGATTAAATGTTTTTAAAGACTGATAAATAGCTCTAGAATATTAATACCTTTTTCTGCCCAAAAACGGCAATATAAAACTTCAACTGCACTTTATAAATTAACTTGCTAGCCCAAATTGGTGCTCTCCAAAAGCAACTGGGTACCACTTCCAGCAGCTCCAGCATGAACAACTGGAATTATGGGCAGTGTATCCAGCACCATCATATTGCAACTTGTTTGGCCCGAGTCATAAGTCTTCTTGAGAAACCACTTGGGCATTTTAAGTGTAATCATATGTTTCTCTAGTTATGTCCAGGTGATGTGTTGGTGTTGGCTCACTAGAAACTCTAAGCCATATGCTATTATGCTGCTCCCAATGTAAGGATGATAGAAATTGAAGAAATTTATTGAATACATTTTTGGGTGGGGAGTGGGATTTCTATTTACTGTTACTCCTTTTGGGCAAGGACTCAAAATAGTCTACCATTTGCCATTTTGTGTTACCATCTGTACATTATAGGTAATCCTTAATTTACAACTAGAATTGGACTAGAATTTCTTTTGCTAAGCAAGGGGATTACTAAGTGCGTTATACTGAATTTTACAATCTTTTAAAAGCAAATTATTGCAGTTGTTAAGGGAATCATGCAGTCATTAAGTGATTCCAGCTTCCTCCATTGACTTTACTTGTCATAGATGCAGGCTGTCTGCAAAGCTTGCAAGTGTCAGTCACACACTACCCAGGGACATAGCAATTGTCATAAATACATGACAGTAGCCAAACACCAGAATTTTTATCATGTGACCCTGGGGATACTGCAACAGTCCTAAGTGGAAGGACTGATTTTAAATCACATTTTTTAGTATCACTGCAATTTCAAGTGGTTGCTAAACAAATGGTTAAAAGTCAAGACATTGTACCATTATCTGTATTCATCTTTTTTAAATAATACTTTAAAATTAATTTTGTTATATGTGTTCTTATTCATCATTGGATCATGCTCATTGCTTTTTAATATATCTATCTATGTAAGTAGGCTACAATTGGATATTTTACCGTATCTGGCCATATAGCTGTAATAAACTGATTTCATTATTGGGAAACTTCCAGCTACTTATTACTTAGCAGCTTATTGGATTCAAGAGAGGTTCAGTAGCAAAAGTCAGCTTTTTTTCCGACGAGATACATGGAGAACTATCAAACGCCCCATCGCCTTGGACGAGTCCTGCGCTGATCCTCCAGCTTGGCTAACATTTGTGCGTCGGTGTGTGCTGCCCTTCCTCCTAGTTTAAGGCTGATCGGCCTCGCCATGATGAGAACTGTATCCCCAGAAATGTGCCTTCTTCAATAAACTGGAAGGCAGCTTCCATCTCCCTCCTCGCTTTTTTTCCAATCGCGGCCCTCTTCCAGATTAGCTGGATTACACGTTTCAAGCCGGCATGTGCTCCGGGGCATTAACGCTTGTGGTCTAAACGCTAATGCAGCTGAACAGCCAATGTCGCAGGTCTGCGCCCGAGAAAGGTAGCTTCTGTTTGGTCCGGCTGCTATGGCAACCACGTCCACGTTTTGCTGCTTGTTCCCCTAGATGCTTTTGGTTACTTGGTAGGTTGCTCCTAAAAATCCAATGTCCTGGGGGAAAAAAAAAAGACTGCTAGCAAGGACTCAGAAAGCTTCCCGTTTCACCTCCAAATTAACAGGTCCCATGGTGTAATGGTTAGCACTCTGGACTTTGAATCCAGCGATCCGAGTTCAAGTCTCGGTGGGACCTCGCATGGCATTTTTGTTAGGAGTTCCAACTTCGAGAGCCTCTTCAGAGAAACCTGTCAATTGCAAAAATGCCACCCTGAGTAGAACAGCAGCGAAGCGTTTTGTGCTTGTGACCAACATAAGTGGCTATTGCGCATGCGTACGTCTTTTGCCTCGTAGAATGGGCGAGGGGGTGGGATCTAAATCGCAGAGCTGTCAAAAGAACACTTTTCTGATTCTCATTGGTCACCTCCGGAGAATGAATTCAGCTGCGTTCAACTATTGGCTAAAATGGGAAATCCAATTTCCGTTTCAACAGTGAAGGAAAAAAAACCATCCTGGTTTAGTCTGTCGTTCCTGATTTTCCATATTTTGGACACGTGCATGTCTCAGTCTAAACTTTTTATTTTTTTTCCCTTCTACCCCCTTGTTATCTAACTTTCGGTGATGCATTAAAAAATGACAACTTAATATCAATCTCTTATATTATGTAAGTGAATTGGTGAATTAAGATGCAGATTTTTGATTTTATTTTATTTTACTACTTCTGCAGCAATGTCAGGATTGGGGCAAAACGGGAAATTTGGAAGGGTGGAAGGCAGTTATGCAAGTATCAGTTTCCTTAAAATTACCATTTTACTTAAGTGCCGATATCACTACACTACTAACCAGAGCATATAAAACATTTGCTAGGCCAATTCTTGAATACAGCTCGCCTGTCTGGAACCCATACCACATTTCAGACATCAATAAAATTGAACGTGTCCAGAAATATTTTACAAGAAGAGTTCTCCACTCCACTGACCACAACAAAATACCTTATGCCACCAGACTTGAAATCCTGGGTTTAGAAAACTTAGAACTCTGCCACCTTCCACAAGAGCTAAGTTTAACTCATAGAATCATCTATTGTAATGTCCTTCCTGTTAAAGACTACTTCAGTTTCAATCGCAATAATACAAGAGCAACCAACAGATTTAAACTTAATGTTAATCGCTTCAATCTAGATTGCAGAAAATATGACTTCTGTAACAGAGTTATCAGTGCTTGGAACACATTACCTGACTCTGTGGTCTCTTCTCATAATCCCAAAAGCTTTAACCAAAAACTTTCTACTATTGACCTAACCCTATTCCTAAAAGGACTATAAGGGGCGTGCATAAGAGCACAAACGTGCCTACCATTCCTGTCCTATTGTTTTTTTCTTTTCTTATGTATATATGCTTATACTTCCTTATATTTCCTCATATATATGTTTATACACTATATAATCATTTTGTGTGATGCTTGTGTATATTATTGTGACAAAAATAAATAAATAAATAATAAATAAATAAATAAATAAATCATGCTGTATAGCCTCCATTCCCCTCACTCTGGTCATTCCCGTTTGATAATATCTGGTCCTTTTAAACATCAGATTTGGTTTACGAAAGAATAGAATTCTTTATTGGCCAAGTGTGATTGGACACACAAGGAATTTGTCTTTGGTGCCCATACTCTCAGTGTAGGTAAAGAAGAATAAAATTCATCAAGAATCACAGGATACAATACTTAGTGATAGTCATAGGTTACTAATAAGCAATCAAATCATACTAGGAAATAAATAAAACACTATAAATTGTAAAGATACAAGCAACATGGTTATAGTCATAGTGGAAAGAGATAGGTACTAGGAAGGATGAGAAGAATAAATAATTTTTTAAATATAAATAAATATAAATTTTTATATTTTATATAAAATATAAAATAATAAATAATTTGGTAAATAAATAATTTATCAAAGAAGCAAACAACACAGGTATATAAATATTTTACAATGTTGGGTACTTAAGTGGAAGTAGGGGAGGAAAGGATTTGGGTAAATAAACATTTGAATGATTAGTTATGCTTTTATTTAAATCAGAGTTTAAAACTATTGTTTCATTTAAAAAATGAACCTACCTCAAAGAGAGTAAGGTGAACACACCTTGTCAATTCATTCTGTTCTAGCTGCCAGGGGCTGTTTACTTATCTCTTAATGCTAATACAGAAATGAAGATGAGTAGTAAGTGTATAAAGAATGACAGTTCAGTGATTAGAGAATTTGAGATCTCTCAATAAAGACCCTGCATTAAAAACTGAAATAAAAATCAGGAAAACATTTGTGCCATATTATGATTTGAAAGAATAGATTTCTGGTCTTGAAGCACAAAAAACAAACCTAATCATCAAGTAATCAAAAAAAAATATTTGTACAGCACTTCATATACATAGGTAAGGCAGGCAAGGATAATAGAACAGAAAAATAGAACAAAAAGAATAGAACAGAATAGAATAGAATAGAATAGAATAGAATAGAATAGAATAGAATAGAATAGAATAGAATAGAATAGAATTCTTTATTGGCCAAGTGTGATTGGACACTCAAGGAATTTGTCTGGTGCATATGCTCTCAGTGTACATAAAAAGACAAGATACATTTGTCAAGAATCAAGGTATAGCACTTATGATAGTCATGGGGTACAAATAAGCATACAAGGAAACTAAATCGTACAAGGAAACTAAATCATAAGGATACAAGCAACAAAGTTACAGTCATGCAGTAAATGACTAAATGGGAGGAGATGAGTGATAGGAACGATGAGAAACTTGGTAACTTAAGATGTGTGGACTGCAGTTCCAAGCATGCTGGCTGGGGAATGCTGGAAATTGAAGTCCACATATCTTAAAGATGCCAAGTTTGAAAAATACTACTTTAGATTGATTTGGTCCTCCAAATACAAGATTTGGGTGATTCTCTATTTGGGTTTACCATTTCAGTTACCTGAGAGATAACAATGGATTTTATTTTTAACTTAGTTGTGGATGACAGAAAGACCTGTATCTCCCAACTTATAACACAACCCCAGGCACACACAGTCATTACTCAATGAGCAATCATATCTCAAAACCAACAGATTACAGAAGAAGAATTTAATGCAAAGAGTGCCCAGTTTATTTATGCAACAGATTGTAGTGGTTGGTTGTTGTTGTTTTTTCCAGTTCTAATTATCCGCTGAAGTCTGTGTTTGTCTTGTTTGGTTGAGAACCAAACCAGACAGTTATGGAGGTGCAGATGATAGATTCAATAATTCCTCTGTAGAATTGAATTAGCAGCTCTTTGGGCAGTTTGAGCTTTCTGAGTTTGTGCAGAAAGAACATACTTTGTTGAGCTTTTTTGATGATGTTTTTGATGTTAGATGTCCATTTTAAGTCTTGAGATATGAGAGAACCTAGAAACTTGAAGGACTCTACTGTTGATACTGTGTTGTTTAATATTGTACGAGGTGGTAGTATAGGTAGGTTTTCTTCTAAAATCCACCATCATTTCTACGGTTTTGATTGTATTTAGTTCAAGATTATTCTGGTTGCCCCACAAGGCTAATTGTTCAACCTCCCACCTGTATGCAGATTCATTGTTGTCTTGAGTAAGATCAATCACTGTTTTTTTTAAACTTCAGTATTTTAACAGAGGGATCTTTTGAGATGCAGTCTTTGGTGTATAGAGAGAAGAGAAGTTGAGAGAGCACACAGCCCTCGGGGGCTTCTTTGCTAATTGTATAGGTATCTGATGTGATTTTGCCTAGCTTCACCTGCTGCTTCCTGTCTGTTAGGAAGCTTATGATCCATTTACAAGTGTGGTCAGCTTGCTGATTTAGTTTAGTTAGAAGAATATCTGGAATGACGGTGAGCTGACGTCTACAAAGAGGACCCTTGCATAGGTCTTCGGAGATTCAAGATGTTGTAGAGTGTAGTGGAGAGTCATATTAACAGTATCATCTGTTGATCTATTTGCTTGGTAGGCAAATTGCAAGGAGTCTAACAGTGGGTCTGTGATAGTTCTCAGGTGGCCGAGCACTAGACTTTCAGAGGTCTTCATAAGTAGAGATGTTAGAGCAATCAGTTTAAAGTCATTCAGTTCCTTAATGGAGGGTTTCTTCAGCACTGGGATAATAGTAGAGCATTTGAAGCAAGAAGGAACATAGCACATCTCTAGTGATTTATTAAAGACGCAGGTGAAGATGGGGGCCAGTTGGTCAGCACAAATTTTTAAGCAAGAAGAAACTATCTTGTCTGGACCTGGTGCTTTTCCTGGCTTTTGTCTGTGAAATAGGCGTTGTACCTCATTCTCTATAGTCACCAGAGATGGTGGACCCAATGGGATAGGATAGGTTGTAGAAGGATTAGCTGTTGTTGGTGTGTCTGAGATGGAGATTGGATGCCAGTTGTTGATTTCCTTCAGCTTGGGAAGAAGGTTTGCTGTAACCAATGATATTTTTAAGAGTTTTCCACATGTTTGCTGGTTCATTTGTTTAGAACTGATTCAGAGTAGCTTCTTTTTGCTGCTCTGATTTCCCTTGTATCAGGCCAGAAACACATTTCTGGCCTGATTGTACAGCATTCTATCGCCTTTTCTGCAGGCTTCCTCTTGGAACGATGTAGCTGCTTAAGTTTAGCTGTGAACCAAGGTTTATTGTTACTGTATATTGGCGAGTTTCGGCATACATAGGTCTTCACAAAAGCTGACATATGATGTTTTATTTATTTATCTATTTATTTATTTATTTGTCAAGCACAACAGTATATATAAGTATAAGCATGAAATAACCATACGAATTGGATACAATCAAAGGGAACATTAGGACAGGAACGGTAGGCACGCTGGTGCTCTTATGCATGCCCCTTACAGACCTCTTAGGAATGGGGTGAGGTCAATAGTAGATAGCCTTTGGTTAAAGCTTTGGGGATTTTGGGAAGAGACCACAGAGTCAGGTAGTGCATTCCAGGCATTAACAACTCTGTTACTGAAGTCATATTTTCTACAATCAAGATTGGAGCGGTTCACATTAAGTTTAAATCTATTGTATGCTCATGTATTGTTGCGACTGAAGCTGAAGTAGTCTTCGACAGGGAGGACATTATAGCAAATGATTTTATGAATTATACTCAGATCATGCCGAACATGGCGGAGTTCTAAATTTTCTAAACCCAGGATTTCAAGTCTGGTGGCATAAGGTATTTTGTTGTGATCAGTATCTGTGAGTTCATCCAAGTCTACAGAGGTATCTTCAAAAACATTCCAATCAGTGTAATAAAGGCATGCTTGTATTTTTAGCTTTGCCTCTTCAGTTCAAGTCCTCAGTGGTTTAATTGTTGGTTTAATGATTTTCAGTCTTTGTCTATAAGCAGGTAGATCTGTGATCAGAGCGTCCCACTGCTGTGATCAGAGCGTCCCACTGCTGCTTGTGGTAAAGACCGATAAGAATCTTTTAATGTTGTTTAGCAATGGTCTAAAGTATTTTTGCCTCTTGATATGCTGAAAATATTTTGATAGCTCTTTCCTTAAGTCTGCTTTTGTTTAGGTCACCCAAAATAATCTGAAATTTGAATAATTTGAATAATATAACAAAATAATGTGAAAGACTGGATTTGCATTTATGGAAAATATACCAATTTTCTAGATTCAACCACTTTGCCGTCCATACCCTAATCTCCTTTTCAATTTTGAAAGTTTATTTAAAAACACATCATAATTTGTTCACTTTCTGACAATCCAATTCTATCTAATTACAATCACTAAAAAGTTCTTCTTGTGATCTCTGTTTCTGCTTTGTCAATAAAGGTTGTTTGTATTCAAAATGAAACTAGAAAGATTTAGAAATTCAGTTCTATAAAAGTGTTTATTCAATTCTGCCAGAGTACTTTGGCCTGGAGGATATACCTGTGTAAACTGGCAAATTGGTTGTTAAGTAAAGCAGTTGTTAAATGAAAACTGTGACTATACTAACAGGCTATAATGGCAAATACAGGACAGCAAAAGAGAGCTACTGCAAAGATTGTAAATGTGAGCATTTTTTCATCAATATTATAACTGAATGGCTGTTGTTCAAGGCAATCAAGAAGTGAGAATGGTCTGTAATCAAGTCTGCTGTTTTTCAGAACTAACTATTTATTTATTTATTTATTTATTTATTTATTTATTTATTTATTTATTTAAATATATATTAAATAATATTAAATAATAAAATAGCTCTGTAGCCAATGTATAAAAGGATTACTAAATTATGGCTTGTTGGGGAATTTACAGGGATGTTACAGCATTGTAACCTAATGACATGCTGCTACTGTATATTTGAGCTTTATGATCGTTGCTTGATCATGGCTAGTTACTGATTCCTCAAGATACTGACTGTTGTGAATTGAACTGTGTTTTACTGAAAGAAGACCTTGTTTGTTGTACAAGTCTATGTTGGTGAGAAGACTTTGTAATATCCCTGACTGGCTTTATATATGTATGACCTGGAATTGTTGTTGGACTATGACTTTGCCTTTTCCCTAAAAGTAAAGGAGTATCAAACCCCAGTTTGTCTGCAAGTGACTGTTATTGTATACAACCAGTCTCAGTCGTTTTCATGTGTAGGGCACTTTGCTCAACAGTCCACAACCTCGGTTGTGAACCCAGATTATCCTTAACAAAAGCAAAGGGCACCCTCGGTACAGGCACAGAAGATGACTTTCTCAAACTTGTTTGTTTATGAGGTGAACACTCTGTCCTTTAAGGAGGGAGATTGACGTGGGGAAATAATGCAATTGCCTCTTTCAGAGGTAACCACAAGGATTCAAAAAAGTCAAGATGGCAGCCAATACCACTCAATTGTAATACACTCCTTTTTCTTGTTTGCTGCCTGGTTTCCTCTTGCCAGAATCTGCTTCCTGAAGTAATTGTCATATCTGGCTTAACAGCAAGTCTGGAATTTGGAGCTGCAGTCATGGTATATCCTAGGGAAGTGTTTATAATCTGTTTTTTAACAGATTATATTTATATAAGTTATATTTATTTATAAGTATTATAAATAAATCAATAAGGTAAGATAAATTGAGTATAAGAAAAAAAATGTGTGTTTCCTGGCACTAACTTTTCTACACCCTGGAAATGCTTTTGGAGCCTTCACACTTCATACAGGCTATGTTTAGGATTGAACTTTTTGGATTAATGCTCAGGTGGTCAAATCAAACTTTAAAATATGGAATTAAGTAGATTTACTTAGCCATTCTGCTTCTTAAGTGAAATAAGTGAATTTTGAAAGTAGCAGCATGATTTTCTTGTCAAAACCAGCTCAGAATTTCTCTTTTTCCTTGCAGTCTTCATGCCTTATAATAATGCCTTCTACAATGCTTGTATGAGTTTCCACCAAATGAATAATAATAAAACAGGGTATTTCAGTGCTTCATGAAAAATGTGTATTTTTTAAATTTAAAGTTATTAGCGAGTCATATCTGTATTTCATAATATGGTTTGTAAAAGCTAGATATGGAACTAAACATTTATTATTATTTATTATTTAATATGTAATGACATAATCTAATATCTGCTCTTGATAATAGATCTATCTATCTATCTATCTATCTGTCTATCTAATCATCTATCTATCATTACTTTTCTTAATGCTTTGCAATTCTTTTGTCTTAGGAGTAGATGAATATCCTATCTGCAGTAAGATCTGAGAAGTAAAAGTAACAACCAGATTAAAAGTTAACTTGGTAGGAACATGGCAAAACTCAACTTGGAGAATAGCAGATGATTTCCATTTGCAGTTTAGCCTTTTCAAATAGCTTCTTCTCAAAGCAAATTTTCTGTAGTAAACATCAGAATTGAGATTTTGCTACAAAAATGTGAATAGCTGAGCATTAAGAACAGGTGATATAGCTCCCAGCATATTTTGAGAAGTAGTTATGGTAATAAAAGAAAGCCAAGAAACAATCCATTATTTTAATTTAATTTATTTACTTAAATTTATATGATGCCATCTCACTATCCATCAATCTGGACTTTTTCACCATAACATCATTTCGTATAGTGTGTTTCGGTTATGGAGAGTCTGCTTTTCTTAGCCCAACTTGCTTTGTGGTGAGACTTTCTTGCATACGAAGACGGCAGTTTAGACCAGTGTTTCTCAACCTTAGCAACCTCCAGATGTGTGCACGTCAACTGTCAGAATTCCTCAGCCTCATGTTAGGGACCTGAATTCTGCAATCTTAAAGATACATTGCTTGAGAGATGCTTGTTTTTAACATCTGACAATAAAGTAATACTTAATCAGTTGCAAATGGGAAAACTAAGTTAAGTTACAAATGTAAGTTTCTAAAAATAACCACCACCAAAATAGTGTAATACAAATGAATAACCAAATAAATCATATTTCTAAAGCCTTCCAGGTAGCCACTTGGCAGAATGGAAGGAAAGAGAAATCTTTAATAATAATCTTTTTTCTATTCTGTTTCTTTTTCAAGCCTGCATCATTTTTCCTGCAAAAAACAAACCATCCAATTAAAAATAAATAAATCATGGAATAGAGAATATAGAAGAGTAATATATTCTGGAGATCATCTAGTCCACCTCTGCCTAGACCACTTCAGGAAATACATGCCTTATAAAGACTACCTACTTACAAAAATAACAATTAGATTTAAGTCCTAAAAGAGATTTCCTCGCTCTCACTCTCTCCCCCCCTCCCCACCCTCTTTTTATCTATCTATCTGTCTATCTATCTATCTATCTATGTCATGGATTTGTTCTGGTTCCTTTTTTCTGAGGCATGATTAAATTCCCTCCTCCAGAAAATTTCTAAGGACCTTCTAATGTAACTGACTACCAGCCCCCACCCCGCACCCTTTGGGCCCAAATTTTCCCCAATCTTGATTTAGATTCATTGTATAAGGTAAACCTAATTCATACAGTACTAAGTAGCATATAAAGAGAGCAGCAAAGATCTTCTCTTGGGTGGGGCCAGGGTCAGCTTATAGTACAACCTCCCTTCTCCTTGAATGGGTTCTTGTCCTCTGGAACTCCTTTTAATAAAGGATCTTCTGCAGCCATAGTTTCTATAAAGGTTCTGAGTTCTTTTGCTGTCTTGGAGATCTATGTGGGGGAAAAAAGTGTTTCATTTCCTGAACTTTTGATTTCTAATTTACAACCTCTAAATGGTATTTGCAAATTATGTTTGCACAATAACTTAACCTTGCAGTCTGACTAGCTGATGCCATAATTTACCCTGTTCCTGAGGAGCAGGATGTTCCTCAGTTATTCCTTAGAACTGAGGAACAAAGGAAGATAAAAAGATATTTGAAACTGTGGAACAATGTGAATTTCATTTTTTTTCCTGCTCTGTGCTAATAATATTTTTCCTCATTTTTTCACAGGATGGCTTCCTTGTTCCTTCTTTAATACCAACAACTTGAAAAGTATATATCAGAGGTCCTCAAACTTTTTAAACAGGGGGCCAATTCACAGTCCCTCAGACTTTGAGGGGCTGGACCGGCTGGATGAGTGTTGCTAGTGACTGGGTGAGCATGGCCAATTTAGCAGTCCATTAAATGATACACATAAATTAAACTTTAATTCGTTTTGCTCCTGGGGGTGGAAAGCAGGTTAGTGAAGGGATATGGCTGCCTTTGTGTCTGTGTGAGAGAGGGACTTCTGTTTGTGTGTGTGTGTGTGTGTGTGTGTGTGTGTGTTTGTGTGTGTGTGTGTCTCCCTCCCTCCCTCCCTCCCTCTGTAGGCCATGGAGGCCAAAAATGAGCCCATTTTTGGCCTCCTTGGCCTCCAGAAGGTGGGCGGGGGCCGATGGGTAGGTGGGGCGATGTGGGCGGAGCAGCCTCGTGGTCCTGCACTGGCCAGATTACTGGCTTCAGCAGGCTGTATCTGGCCCATGGGGCATAGTTTGAGGACCCCTGTTATATATTAAGCCTGTATCAGCCTGATTCAGATAAACTGGTTCCTCTCTCTGAAACTTGACTGTCCTAGCCAATCCAGGGTAGTTGATAGCATAGAACTTTCTAGATGTGCCCTGTGATTAAAACTGTTGTGGACTCTATTTGTTGGGGATTCCATTTGCTTGCAAAGATATTTATGTTGTCTTAACGCAATTTTGTGTTTTAAATATGTTTTAAATATGAAAATTTAGCATAGTTATTTCAGTGAAAAATCATTGGAATGATAAGCAATATTTCATACAATGCCCTGCAAAGACACAATTGAAACATGGAAACTACAACACTGTATGATATTCCTGCACCACTGTTAATTATTTCAGCTTGCCTTCTGCAAGTTAACTTTTTAGTCACTTGTCTCTTATATTTTTTTATTTGATTTTCTTTTCCCTCTGACAATGTAATATTCTGCATTTCAGAATGTATAACTATACTGACACCAACTGGAGGAACAAGAGAAAATCAACCCATCGGTTCCTATAACTTTTAGCTGGCATAACACAAAGCTACATAGACTAACACTTCTGAAGGACTGTTGATGCAGAAGCACCGATTTTTGTAGTAGAAGTACACCTGAAACCCATTACCATTTGTCTTTCAAGCTTCACTTCCTTCTTCAGTTGATCTAATTCCATTTGTTTTAGCTCCTTCTCACTCATATCCTGAGCCATTATGCCCTGTAATACAAATATCAATCCATATTAAGTCTCCAGGCAGAAACAAGCCATCTGTCAATCAACTACAAACACAGTCAATTATGTTTATTAAATTGATCACAGTTAAACAGACGTAAATCTGGTTGACCTCTAGCTTCAGCCCCCACCCCCACCCCCCGGATTCCCATGTGTCTCTTATGGGAGGAATAATACTGGAGGAAAGAATAATAATACATGTTTAAAGCAAAAAGCAGTGAAGTTATCAACATGTCCACTTCTGTTTTTTGATGGTGTGCTTCCTGGCCTTTATCATTTGCTTACTCTCTGGATGATCCTTCAGAGCCAAAGGATATCAGCCCCAAGATCCAAGGAATCATGAGCTACTGATCCTCAGAAGCAAAAATCGAGTCTAGGATTAATTCCAGGAGAGATGTCCATTATGCAGTTCCGAGATTGTAGTGTTCTGTTGTAAATATCCTTTTTCTTTTCCCTATGATTAAAAAAAAACTAAGAGGACAGAGTGATGGCTCTTATCTTTCATTCTTGAATATCTAGCTATTTTCATGAAGTTATTTGAGAAAGTCCAGACTAAGACTGCTCCCAGTTTTAAGCTTAAGGTAATTTCCTGCTGCTCCTTCAATCTTTTTAACCGCTAAATAAATTTTATTAAGGAGGAAAAAATGAACTGTTGTACACTGAGTTCTAACTGATAGTATTAGAGCCTAATTTGGCAGCACTGACAGAACTAGAAGATCAAAGAGGCAAGAAAGCTTATTGTATTCTTCCTAGGAGTGGTAAAGGTAAAAAGACGTCAATGATGTTTCATTTCACTTTTAATAACCTGGTAACCTGCATCTAACTTACTATCTGATATATTTTGGGCCTCAGCCCAGGAGCAATATGTGTTTATTTCAAGGCCGTAATTCAATCTTGACAGTTAGGATTTTCAATCTTATTAAAAGAAATCTGTATTAAATCAGTTCTATAGTTAAGAGGCTTATCCAAAGTCCTGTTACTGCCACATGCTACTCTGATTAACATGGACTGGCAGATGTTTTGTGTCCAATCATCGTACTTTCAGAATGTAATTTTGCAGCCTCTGAGAGTAACAGAGTTAAGTGACAATAATGTGGTAGGGTCAATGAAAGAGTTAGGATTTCAGGCATTTTTTTTTCATTTGAGTGATATGCTTGGACACTACAATGAGCCAAAACCCAAGAAATCATCATATGGCTTACTTGTAGTCCTAATCTACGATTTAAAATAATTTAATATTTAATTCTTCACTTTAGGGAATTGTCTGAACCATCCAGCAGAATTCAGAATCTCTTAAGAATCCTAAGGAGTTTCTTTTAAAAGATTGATCTCAGAAATACTCAAATATTGGCTTATGACAAGAGAAATCCAGATTCTAGTCCCTTTCAGTTACCCTGCATTGAATAATCTTGAGCCAGTGACTTTTTCAACCGATCTACTATGGGTGTTGTGAGCAAAAATAGAGAACGGGGACATCATGAACAAAGCCATGAGCTCCCAAATGAAAGATGAGTTTAAAGTAAGCAAACTAGCAGCAAAATTATTGTATGAGTCTGGATGTTTCAATCATATCACAAGACTGTTTTTATTTTTAGTTTAATTCAAAATGCTGGTCCTAATCTGAAGTCCTAAGTGACTTGAGGCTAATTATATTTTTAAAAAGATTCTTTCCTTCTATATTAACCTACCAGGACTCTAAGATCTCTTCTGGATGCATTTTAGCAGAAATCTATTAGAAAAAAAGGTATTCCACAAGGTAATCTGAACCTTCTGGATCCTTCAAAGATGGTTCTCATCCCGATTAGTTTTAATTTTTTAAATGACCTCCACTAATGTTTAATTTTCTGCTTGTATATTGTTTTGTCATTATTAGTTTTTTGATTGATTTTTATGCTTTAGTATTTTATTAGTTAATTGAAACAAAACTGAAATAAATCCAGAGGATGATGATAAGTAGGTGAGAAAATAAATAAGCAAACACTTAAGGAAAGAGAGAGAGAGAGAGAGAGAGATTATCACAAACTTGGTGACTTTTTGCTTATTTCAATTCATGAAGAAGAAGGGGAAGGACTCTTACTGAAACACAAAACAAAACAGGAAATTTTCTGAACAAAGCAAGAAGTATACTGTAAAACTCAAGAGCTGTTTGCATAAAGAGAGGTTAATTTATGGACCTCTAGAAAGGTTTTCTATGAATTTTGAGGCTGAACATGGGGTTTAAACTGGTTGTGATGTTAAATACAAGTACTCTATAGAAAGACGTTTCATGGGCAAGAGTGAACATTCTAAGTATAGGTACAATTTTGTACAATTTATCCAATGATCATGATCACAATATCTTTGTGTGAGGAATCACATGAAGTGAAAAAAGAATCCCGTTTTCACAATACAGGAAAAAGCATTGAGTTCCGAGGCAGAATTGGTGCAGCCTCAGGCCAAAAACTTATTATTATTTATTATTTATTGAATTTTTATACCGCCCTTCTCCCGAAGGACTCAGGGCGGTGTACAGCCAAAAATAAAACACAGTACAAATACAATTAAAACCAACAATTAAAACCTAGCATATTACAAAAGGCTGATAATTAAAAGTTTAAATTTAAAATTATAAAAGATTTTAAAAACCCAATAAAAACCCAGTTTAAGATTAAAACTATTAAAACATTATGCCAGTCCTGCTTGAATAAATAAATATGTTTTTAGCTCACGACGGAAGGTCCGAAGATCAGGCACTTGACGTAGGCCAGGGGGAAGTTCATTCCAGAGCGTCGATGCTCCAACAGAGAAGGCCCTACTCCTGGGGGCCGCCAGCCGACATTGTTTGGCGGACGGCACCCTGAGTAGACCTTCTCTGTGAGAGCGTACGGGTCGGTGGGAGGCATAGGGTAACAGCAGGCGGTCTCGTAAGTACCCGGGTCCTAAGCCATGGAGCGCTTTAAAGGTGGTAACCAAACTTAGACCTAAAAAGATCAAGCTATTTTATTAGCTCTTATTTAAAAAAAACAACTTCAGCCTAAACTCAGTAAGTCTTTTCCAGTTATCTTTCCATGAGAATATGATGCTCCAAGCCAGATAAAAAATCCCTTTCCTTTGATACTGGTGGCTTAAATAATTTGAATCACCTTATTTTGAAATACTGCAGGGACATATTGCAAAGCAATTTGTGAAATTGATAAATAAAAGATTGGATATTTAAAATTAAGAACTTGAAGAGATGACAAAATTGAGCTATCTAATGAGAGAATTCTACAAAGGCTTCTGTTTAAAGACTGGAGTCCATTTATGGATTTTATTATAAAAGCAGAGAAAAATAATTTGATGATAAAGGTTTTTATAGATTAAATAAAGGAAGATAATGGAAAAACTTAAAAAAATTATAATAGTATAAAAGAATAAGAAATGATTACTGATCCATGAGAAAAGCAAAAAGTAGAAGTAGACTATATGCTTTTTAAAAAGTTCTTTAGTTTTGCATTTGCAAATTTATGTTTTTGTATGTTTTTTATTTTTAAATGTTTCTTTAGATGTAGAATTTTAATAAAGTTTATTAAAAAGCTATTTGCCAGTTTAATAAATCTGCAAATTAGTTCATACCTACCAAGAAATCCCACCACTGTAGTGAAAAAGAAAAACTTTCTGGAAGAAAACAATGGCAAATAAGTTCAATTCTGTTTTTAAAAAGCATGTGACCCTTAAGCCAGAGAGTTGAGCTTGAGTTTTTAGAGATTTTACCCCTTTAACTCTAGGGAAGTTAATTAGGAAGACCTTTTTTTCATTTCAATTGTTACCAATCTAGTGCATTCAGTATATGTTAGACACCAATTGTCAGCCAACAAAACTGACTGTGGGAACCAAAAATAAAAATAGTGGTCAAAATCCTACAAATTTCAGAAGTTCCAGGTTGGGGAAGGATGCTTTATGGCTTTATATGTGTAGGGGTGAATACATGTTATTTGTTATCTTCTTAAGCAGGGGAATGGGAATACACAGATCTACACACAGGTATATTTTTACCTCAAGGAACATTGACCTGTTTTTGTAAAACAAATCAGGAATAACATTTTTATTGTCATGTTGCTATTTGGAAGTAGGTGAGAAGTTGCCCTTCACAATACTTTTTCCATCTATAAGATCCAAAGCGATTTATTTTGCTAATGAATTAAGCTCTCCAGCCCTCTGGACAGAAGGTAAGCCTTATCGGTATTTTGAAGACTGAGGATGACAATGAAGGTAAAGCAGACTTTATTCAAGGTCATCAAACAAAATGAAGTTAGACTTTGAGATTCACTGTGTCTCAATTTTAGACCCAAATTGTTTCAAGTACAAATCAGCTGTTTTTTACTCTTTCCATCCTTTTTCTGAATTATGCTTTTTCAAAAGTCAATGGCTTTGTTTCTTCATTGTGGAAGAAATTTTGCTTCTCATCCAAAAAGCTTCTTCAGTTCTTGGATGAGAAATGAAGCATCTTCATCAAGGCAAAAACAAGTCCTGTTGCTTTTTGAAAAAGCACCTTTCAGCTAACTGTGACCTAGATAACTAATAATCTCCATAGACTTTTTCTATCCCTTTTATTTCTTTTTTATTATTATTTCTTTTTGTCACAACAGTATACATAAACAATTGTCATAGATAAAACAACGCATCTTGAAGAAAATATGTATATATATATATATATATATAAGTAAAAAAATATATGCATCAACTATATTAATTTGATATAATGAAGAGAACAATAGGACAGGAACGGTAGGCACTTTTGTGCTCTTATGCACGCCCCTTAATTTCTCTTTGTGAATGCACAGCCAGAGGTGAATTCTGCTTTGATGTCTAGATTTTTGTTGAACTCAGTACAGCATATGTTGAGAGCTTTGCAGAAATGGTAGTTCATACTGTAGTTTGAAATGTGGCGTTTACACAGTTTAAAGACTGTGGTTGTCTGAAGTATCATTGAAAAGTTATTGCCCACCCAATCAGGGACAATACTTTAGAACGTCTTGCATTCTATATGGAGATGGTTATTAAACCATCCTGTAACTCATAGCCTCTGTAAGGTTTTCAAGAGTTTAGTTGCTAGAATATGTGTTAGAACTTTTGTGTTAGATGCCTATTTTAGAGCACTGGCTTTCAAATTGTATTTTAGGAATAGGATCTCCATAGTGGGAATTATCAGGCTCAGAAAATTAGGACCGTTCATATGGGTTGCAGCATACATGATTTATTAAAGCCTGCACACAGGAATCTGATCGACTAATGGTCAGCACTAAATTGGTGCTAGTCAAAGGGGGCTGAACTTGGATTTCTTGTAACAATGCAAGGACTCTAAATTGATGATAGATTTTACACTGCCCTCTAGTTCTTCCTGCTGTTCTCCTACAGGACTTAGTTATTAGACATTAATCTTGTTTCAACAGGGTTGGGCAATTAATTTTCCAAGGAGCTACGTGAGAAACAGGGACTGTTGTGGGTGGCCAAACCAATGTAACATGACTTGATGTTCTTAAACTCCATGAACTCATCAGGCTGTTCCAGGTGAGGAGGGAACATTGTGCAGGCACAGAGAGTCCTTTCTCTCCTCACCCTCCCACAGTCACTAGTTGACTGAGGGAGCTGACTCAATTTCATCCACTCCCTGTAATGTGCTTATTTACATTTGATTTCTAATTTCTGATTGACCTGATACAGACCAGATAGGGCCAGCCAAAGGGCCAGTTGTGGCCTAGGGCCATAAAATGCCCAGATCTGTGTTTAAAGAATTCCAGAAATCTGTGGGAATATTAGCCATGATTGATTTGTTCCACTAATTTCAGTGGTTTTTCTCTAAGTATAACTAAGTTTGCTGCTGATTAATATTTTTATTTCATTCCATCTTCCCAAGATTTCAGAGCAATATGCACAATTCTCTTTCCCTCATCTTTACAACTAGCAGATTACTTTGGGATATAACAATATTTCCCAGAATCCTTTGCAGCAAAGGTCGAGCTACATGTCAATGAAAGTCTCGATGCAAAACAATCTCTGGTTATCCCTTCCCTGTTCATAAGCACCCTGAAATTACTTGGCAGCAAAAGTAACCCATGGCTAAATTTAGGTACAATGTCTTCATATGTCCCAGAATTACCGGTATGCCCTGGCAGCAGACCAAATATTCCAAGTTTTGAATCCAGGGAGTGGCAGAGATCTTGTGAGTTATGACCAAGGGATTTCTGATAAATCAACGTGAAAAGCACTTCTTGAACTAAAGAACTGGAAAAACAAAGGCAGAATGAACACCCAAGAAGTGAAAGGTGGGTATTGAATTGAATTTCAATCTGGAAGGTAGATAAGAGGGAACCATTTACACTGTTTTCACTTCTTCTGCTAAGAATTGTTGCTGTTAAGTGTTGCATCCATAACATGCTATTTTTCCTTTAGTGAATTTTATCATTTGGACGCCAATGGTAAACATTGATCGCAGTCTGCCTGAACCAACTAAATCAGCCAGTATTCCTTGTGCCAATGCCAACAACATTTATAACAAGGGTAGCTAACAGCAAGATCGATTGAACAATAATTGATAAATAATCCCAGTGGAGCATTTACTTTTCAGAATTCATACTTATTATATGGGATTATCATCAACATACTGCTCACCACATATAAAGGAATAAAGATTTAACCATTCTTAACAAATCCCTGGAAATCATAAGAGTAGCATCAAGCTCTGCCCAGATGCTAATATTTGTGCAAATCTATTACATCAATTATTTGAGGAATATGTTCCTTAATACAGAAGGCCAGTATCACATTCTTTTCATAATGTTGAATCCAGACTAAGTGGATTTAATAAGGTACACTAGAACTGACTGAAAATTTAAATTCAGGTGTTCTATGTTACACTGTGAACCTTTTCCCTTGACAATACATGTTGTGATTTGACTTTTGTGTTATGTTGGGATGAAGTGTTGGTACCTTTGATGCACGCTCATCTTGATAATGCAGGTGGGAGGCACATACGAGTATATATCTGTAATTTACTACTATCATGTTCCTTTCATGTTTCTGTAAAAGGATTTTGTTTTTCCATCACCAAATCTGAGTATAAAAATGTTTTGGTATACATATTGCATTGTATGAATTTGCAGCACAAATATATATTCCCACATAACACTTATTTATCGGCAAATTTCTTTTGAAATAAATTAGGTTTCTAGCCAATAAATGTGTACAGAGTAAATTGCTATAAATTTGAATGAGCTTTTCCATTCTGTGAAAGAAAATTAAACTTACCTCTTCTGAAGTGGTTTTTCTTCCAAATAATCAGGATGCCTTAGATATACATTTGCCTTAGCTGGTGAGACAAGATCTTCTGCCACCTCCACTGTCCTGCTCAAAAATGTCTTTGTAATTAGATAGGAGCTCATTTTGGTACTGACTGTATTCTGTCCTTAATCTGGTAATAGGCTCAGCATATTGGAACAGGTCAGGTGTTCAGAATTAACCTCAAAGTAAGCTCAGACAGATGGCATATTTGGGAAAGTTGATCAGTACTCATCAGAAAAATAAACAATCATATGTTCTAAATAATGAAAAATTAGATGGCAAGTTTGATTCCCTGAGAGGTTCCATGGCCATTGAATGAGCTTGACCGATGAGTTTACAAATTTTTTTAGACATTCATCCTGCTTCCTCTAGGAAAATTAGTGATTCGCTATATTAATGTACAGTGTGAGAATGAAGCATCCATCAATTCAGGTTCAATTCTTATAAGCTGAGTGGATGCTTCCTTGTGGGTTTTTTGCTAGCAATACATAAATTATTTATTCTTGCCTTCTTTGGCAATGGATTATGGCTTTCCAATTTAATCTATAGCTCTACAATTTAGTGATGATATTCCATTCAGATAGTTAGCCAATCTGACCCTACTTAGATTAACCAAGCTCAGTTAGGTGCTGCTATCTGGTATGATAGAGATTGTTTATGTATCCCAAATCTATTGCCAGGATTGACTCTTGGAATACATTAGAAAATGACCTTTCAGCCAGGAATACTGCATTTATATTACCAATTCAATTATCATACACTGTCACAACATAATTACATTTAGGTGGGAGTGCTTCCAGTCATTGTGTATACTTGTGTGTATAAGGAGTGTGTGTGTGTATGGGGGGAAGAGCAAGTGAGAAAAAGCTATTCCTGTGTCCTAGTTGGATGAAGGTCAAATTCAGGTTAAATTTGTGACATAGCTTCTCTCCGGCATTAGTCTTCTAAAGGTACTTAGTGGCTTAATGTGAAGAGAGCTAAATAGGTATCAGGATGCATAATGCATTCCCCATGTTTTGACCAACCATACTACTTCTATTTTATCAGTAATATAATATCCAAAGTACCTTAACTTTTTTTTTACTGAAATTAAAACTTTACATGGACGTAATTCCTTACTTAATGACAGGAGACTACAGCACATCATAAATCTATATTGTTAGAACCTGGGCAAAATCATGGTCTCAGTTTATCTCAGCAGTGATATTCAATGGCTAATTTAATAATATAGATTTCATGAAAGGTGATTTCTTATTTCTTACAAAGAAAGAGTAGTTCTCAGCAGCTTTTGATGCTGGACTTACTGTTTTTATGAGTGGATGGAGCCTATTTTTAGTTGGGAGTGTTTATAGTTTCCAACAAAATGCAGTAAATCTCCATTGCTCTTTTAAGACAGCCGTAGCTTTTCTTTCTAAATGGAGATCTGAATCCTAGAAACTTGTCCAGAGACATCAACACCATTAAGATACAGGCTAGCATGTATGTTCTCAAATCTGACAGATGCTAATTAAAATGGATGTTAAGTACAAAGCAGTTAATTTATTATGATGATGTAACAACCTTATCAAAAGACATAATTTAGTACCTCTATTTTGTTTCATCCCTTTTCAAATATTTCCCCATTTAGCCAATGGACTCTTTGATTCAATTTTATAGCCAGCACCACAAAATGAAGATTATGCTTTAAATATGGTTTTGCTAGAGGAAAGTGATAGTTTGCTATCGTTGTTGAAACTGGGATGTTAGCAGAATACAAATTTTGCTAATATTCTCTTTCAAGACAGCTGTATTATGCAAAGCACTAAAAAAGGGGAAGAATTATAGTAAGCCAGAGAAGTTAAGAGGAGGAGGAGGAGGAGGAGGAGGTGGAGGAGGAGGAGGAGATTAATGCTATGCATCATCACTATTTATAACATCTTTCTTTATCCTTTGTGTCATCATAAAATCTATCCAACATTGACCACAGATTATATGGGTTCTTAACCAACAAAAGGGCAGGTATCAGCTGTGTAAATGTGCATTGAGGTCCCCAACTAACATACTTCTAATGTCACTATAAGCATTCTTTTTGTCCATAGACAACCAACAGGACATCACTCTTGGGGTAAATGCTCACTCTTGAAAAACTTGCTAGGCATTCCATTCATTTTCACATGTGTTACCTCTGCCATATTTTATTGTTACTACATTGAGCAACTAACCACCAACTCTATGTATGTGCAAAATATTTTATACTTAAAACATATACATTTTATATAAATCAACACATTTTCTTTTTTTCTTTGAAGTATTTTTACGGAAGAGTCAAAAGCTGGCCTATATAACCCTGTCTGGCACAAAACCCTATTACACTTCCCAAAATGTACTCATTGTTTACCCTTTGAATGAGTAACAGTCTAATTTCTCTGTAGCTTTTGCATTCACTCTTGGTTTTTTTTTGTCAGATACATAAAAAGTTCACACTTATGTTAAACAAGTCACATAGCCACACCATAAACAACCCAGCTTAATATTCCTAAACTTTTCCAGTTCTAATACCTATTGTCAAAATCTCACAATTTTCTAGCATACTTTTCATCCATTCTTCCTTGGACACTAAGATATAAACTATTTGTTTCCATTCCACTCTTTGATTTACTCTCTCCTTCATTTCAGCAAAATTTTGTCTCCTTTTTGCTCATCAAATAATCACTGTTATTCATACTGCTATATTATTCACTGGATTTGCAACTATCATCACATTGTGGTTTCTTACTTTCATACGCACACAGATTACACAATTAGTACTTTATAAAAGTGCTTCCTGAACCTTTTCTTTCATTAGTCAAAACCATTTATCGGAAAGGTCAAATTTAAATGTTCCTGTTTGAGGAAAGGGCTTGATATTGTTACCCAAAGAAAAACCACATTTAATCAATGCTGATGCCCTGCTTTATATTTTAACTCTTTCTAGAATTAAGGATAAAGTTCCAAACAGTGAGAATAATTAACCAGTAGAATGGTTTGTTTCCCAAAATTGTAGGTGCTCTGTCACTAGAAGATTTTAAGAAGAGATTGTACAGCCATTTATCTGAAATGGTGTGTGGTCTCCTATTTAAGCAGGAGATTGAACTAGAAAACCTCCAAGGTCCCTTCCAAACCCTATTATATTCTGTTTTATAATTAAACCTACACGTTCACATTCCTGCATCCACTCCACCAGATCAGAACACCTATATTCAGAACCACTGTATCTTATATTTGGTCTTAGATTCACAAACATGGAGCATATCCTTCTTTCATTTATACAGTTAATTTCTATAACTTACTACTTATTCCTTTTATAGTCCAACCTTGCATATGCTGTGGTCATAGTCAGACCCTGTGGACTCTTAGATATTGACTTCTGTTGCCATCATAGTTTTGATCAGTCAAGGCTTCACATAAAGCTTTTAATAAAATAAAGAAGACATAGCTTAAATTATTAAGATTAATTAGAACTGTGTCACATGCAGCATTTCCTGTCAATGAAAAGGACACTTCCATTCAGTGGACCATGTCAAAACCGTAACAAGAGCCCAGTTTTAAGCATATTCACACTATTCTGTGCAACCTAGACTAACCTAAGTCTGCATCCTTCCCATGTCTGAGTACAATATAGTATGTCCCAGGAAGTAAACATACAGATTTTCTTCAAAGGAAATCTTCACTGATGTTACAGATAGCCCTCGATTCATGAACACAATGGTCCCCAGAAATTTTGTTGTAATTCATTGTGCTAATAAGTTGAGGTACCACAGACTCAGTTTTACAACCATTTTTAGATTCGTAGGAATAAAACGAGTCACTGCAATCATTTTTTTTTTATTCAAAAAGTTTTACCAAAAAAAAAAAAAAATCCCCTCCCTTTCCCCCCAACCCCCCTCCCTTCACTAATACCCTCCCCCCTCCCCCCTGACTTCCCGGAACAAGCACAAGGTATAGTTAAAAATAAAACAAACATATGCTAAGAAAATTTTTCCCCAAAGCTATTGTACCAATTTTCCCTCCCTAGCTCTGACTTCCTCCTAACATAACCAAAATCCTTCAAAAAATAAAAAAAATATATTAAAAAAATTAACAATTAACAGTAATAAAATATATAAATCAATAGAACAAATTAATCCTAAAGTATTTAAAACCAGCTAAAGCATAAAAATCCAATCCAATTCAAAAAATATCTCCCTTATAGCTTCTGTAACCATATAATTTCCCCCCCAGGTCTTTCTTACATAAGATCTTTGAGAATATTCTATTTAAAATTCAGTGCAACACATTATAAAATTTCAATACAGAAAATTACAATATCTATTCAACTTTAGTCCTTCCTCGTCAAAATCCAGTATAGATCCAAATATCTAGTCTTTTATGATAGATATAAAACATATAATCAACCCATTTCTTCCAGATCTTCCTCACATATTGTCTTTCTGGGACACTAATATTTTTGTCTGTTAATATTTTAAAAAAACCTTGTTTCAAGGATAATACTTTTGTCTCTTGCCATTTTTTTTGATGCATTAATCTCTGTCTTTCCTTCATTACTCCTTTTGAAAAGTCAGTCACAATATTTCCTAGTAGTTCCTTATGTCCAAGAATCCACAAATTACTGCCGTATATTCCATCAGTCCAAAAAGAGAACTCTTGGAAAACATTAACCCTGTGAGTTTTTTTGGTTCGGGAGACAGCCTCCTGTAGCACAAATTCAGGCATTTCATCCAAACTATTTAAAGAAAACTTCTTTACATCAACTTGTTTATTCACGATCATATCTTCATATTTATCCACTTTTGTTTGTATCTCCTCCATTCCATTTTCCAAATGATTGCACTGGTTAATTTCCTCCAAGCTCTCATCCAAAACGTCCCCATTTTTTATCAATTCGTATTTTTGAATAATTAAATACATTCTTTCTGTGTAGTCCTGTATAAAGTCACGAATCCATTCTTCTGAAAGAACCTTCATGACAAAATTCCTGCTGAGAATCCCCTTGTGAAATACTTAAACAACGTAATATAATCCAACAATCCACAGTCCAACACAATAAGATAAAATCTCCATTCAGTTTCGATTCCGCAGGAAGGCTCCCTTTCATTTATCGCTCTGCTTTCAGTTTCTCTCAAACGCCATTTTAAACAATTAAAAGAAGGGGGGGGGAATTCTCTTTTTTTTTAAAAAGGTGGAAGTCAGGAAATCAAAAATACTTGCAAACCAATAATTGTTCACTCATGCTTCTTCCGTCTGCTTTTAAAAATCCACAAAAAGAAATCAATTGTTAGCAGAAGTGGACACCTTCCTCTTTTCCTGCTTTTGCAGGAGTGCAGTGAATACTGGAGATTAAAGGAGGATTCAGTGGGATTCGACCTTTCAGGACTTTGCATAACAAAGACAAAGCCCCTAGGGGAATCTACCACTATCCCCCCCTGCTCTTTCTCTCTCTTTCAACCAGAGAGAGAAATTGAAGCCAGGAACAGCTGTTTGTTGCTGTTTTCACCGGCTTTTACCATATCCAGGGCGGAGTGCCATAAATTAGCACTCAGCGAGAAAGGTGGCGCCACCCGGATGTCCGAGTCACTGCAATCATTAAGTAAATCAGATAGTTGTTAAGAAAATCCAAGATGTCCATTTCGTGTTTTCTGCCAGAAGCCAACAAAAACCAGAAACAGACAAAAACATTGGAAATCACAATCATGTGACTATGGAATGCTGCAAATGTGAGCCAGTTGCCAAACACCCAAAATGCTATCACATGATCAGGGGTCCTAGTGTGCATGCCAGTTATAATTACAAGAACAGGTTGTAAATAGATATTTTTTAAAATGTTGTAACTTTGAATAGAAATTAAGTGATCAGTCATAATTCAAGAACTAGTGATACCTTCAGTGTAATCAATTCAAACTTTTCACCTTTAAATGTAACTGTTTGGTTCTGCTAGCATGAAAAAGAAATCATCTGAGTAGGACAGTAGGTATGATGACTGAAACTACAAAGCAAGAGCGAATGATTATCAGTCAAGATATATAAATGTGGAGCAGATAAACCCCAAGATTTAAATATGGGAGCTATAGGCACCCCAAGCTAGCCATAATGACAGAACAAAGATACATTTAAAGAGATCACAGTGCAAATCCTGCATCTATATACTTGTGCACTGAAGTATGTATGTATGTATGTATGTATGTATGTATGTATGTATGTATGTATGAAGTTTGTGTATACAGATTGTGGAAAAACAAGAATCCAACCAAATGTGTACTGTGTGTATAATTTCGTATTCGTGCAGCAGTCAGCCTTGCTACATTTATTTTTGTCTATAGTAAATAAACTCCTTTTAGCCTCTTAGCCATCCTAAGTCTGTGAAGATTCTGCTGTTACTGAATGTGGTGAGAGGGAGTTTCTAGAGATATTTATAGCAATGCCTAATATGAAGTCTGTCCAAGATTCCTCCTCCTTTCAGTTTGCAAAATATGCTTTTTTAATCATTCAGACATCATTCCTTCTCTCAGAAGCTATAGTTATATATATATAGTTATGTACACTGAGAGCATATGCACCAAGACAAATTCCTTGTGTGTCCAATCACACTTGGCCAATAAAATTCTATTCTATTCTAGTTAATAGACCTGATTGAATCTTGCCAAAGGTATTTTGAGATTCTTTGTCAAAAACAAATAATGAATTCTCGCCTTCACAACTTTGCTATTTATACTTAGTGTTTTGTTTCCCGCAGCAGCCTGTAGAGAAACGTTCCTGATTGGCTGAACCACCAGCAAGCATATGGCAGGAAATGAATGCTCGCTGATTGGGCCACTAGTTGACAGCTCGGCCATATAAAAGCCATCAAAAGAAAAGAAGCCTGCTTGCTCGTACGTTGTTAGCACAGAGCGGGTTCACTGTTAGCTTTGACTGTTAGCAAAGTAAAGCTTTGTTAAACTGTTAGCTTGTCCTGCCTCCATCCTTGCCAGCCCAGTTCTATGAATTGGTGACAAAGGTGGGATACAGAAGGAGGCCACAGGCATAAGCAAGTCACTAGCAAACAAAAGAGCAGTCACTAAGAGCAGACTGAGGCGATGAGACGTCGCACATTAAATACCGGGGCACTCCCTCAGTGAGAAGATGGCAACCCTGTCTACTTTTGCACCATTTAACCAGGCAACGGAAACTTGGGACTCTTTTTTGGATCACGTTGATTGCTTTATGGTGGCCAATGATTACAAGGGATTACCGGGGAATCCTATTACTGGGCAAGCTGTTTTCCTCAGTATTTGTGGCCATGATATGTTTGAGACAGCTAGGGCTCTTTTAGCACCTCAGAAGATCCAAGACGTCTCTTGGGAAATTCTGCTAGCAATGTTGAGGGAAGATTATGCCTCTATGCCCTCCAAAATAGCTAGGCACTACAATTTTAGACAATGTTATCAGACAGAGGGGGAAACTATAAATCAATACATGGCAGCTTTACGAACTGCTGCCTTCTATTGTGATTTTAGGGACCATTTAGAGGAGCAGTTGGACCAGTTAGTGTGTGGGGTCAGAGATGGCTGGTTACAACACCGTCTCTTAGCCAGGGCAGATGTGACCCTGCAATCAGGTCTGGAGGAGGCCATAGCATTGAAATTGTCACACCAATCAGCCCCTGAAATCCAAAAATCAATTAGCTCCCCTACAGCAAGGAAGATGATTGAGGAAGGGACTGACTCTGACGAAGAAGTGGAAGCTATTAGTCACATGAAGGCAACCCAAAAGAAAAGTGGGGACAGGTTAGGAAAGAAAACACAATTTCCCTGCAGAGGATGTGGAGGAAACCATCACAGATTTGACTGCAAATTTAAAAAGGCAGTCTAGGTGCTGCGGAAAAAAGGGACATCTGGCAAGAGTTTGTTGGGCCCCTCAGCCAGCCAGGGGTTCTCCTCCTTGTCCCCCACAGGAAGAACATATGCACAGACAGGGTTACAGGGCAGGCAGGCAGGCAGAGATAAAAAGTGAAGAATGCTTCACTATATATCGGGAGCTTTGTCCCCCTGAAACAATGATTGACCATGCCTGCAATGATTTGAGGAAAAAAGTTTACATCACTCTAACCATTAATGGACAGCCATTTAAAATGGAAATTGACACTGGCTCATCCCTCACTCTCATTTCCTGGGGTACCCTTAAAAAGTTACTGCCTTCAATGTCCAAACGATGCCTCTCACCTTGTTATGTCTGGCTATGAGTTTACCAAGGTGGCTGGCTATGGAAAATTTAAGGTAGCCTACAAGAACTTTAAAGGATTTCTGAAACTCATTGTGATAGAGGGAACCTTATCCAGTCTATTAGGATTAGACTGGTTCAATTCCTTAGGACTAAGCATTGCAAGAATTCATGCTGTCATCCCTGACAGGTTAATAGATCTGATGACTGAATTTGCTGATGTATTCAATGAAGATCTAGATCAATATAGAGGAACCCCTGTGTCCTTTAACACAGGTGGCTCCCATCTGCCTTAAAGCAGTGCCTTTTGCACTGCGAGCCAAGGTAGACTTGGAGATTGACAAGCTGCTGGCACAGAGCTTATTGGAACCTGTGGATCATGTGAGATGGGAAACGCCCATAGTCATTCCCATCAAGCCTGATGGATTGGTTCATCTCTGTGGAGACTATAAATGCACATTGAACCGGGCCATGCAGGCCAACCCCTATCCTGTTCCTGTGGTATACCATTTACTGTACTCATTGGGCCGCGGAAAATTGTTTGCCAAGTTAGACCTAACGCAAGCCTACCAGCAACTTCCTGTCGATGAGGCTTTGGCTCAGGCTCAGATGATAGTCACCCATCGAGGAGCCTTTAAATGCCGTTGCCTGCAATTTGGGGTCTGCATGGCTCCTGACATTTTTCAGAGCTTTATGGAAAGGCTTCTGCAGGGCATCCCAGGCATGATGCCGTACTTCGATGACATGCTCCTATCTGCTGCAACTAAGGAGGAACTAGCATGCTGCCTATGAGTTGTGCTCACCTGATTTCAAAATCTGGCCTCAAGCTGAAGAAAACTAAATGCCAAATAGGAGTGCCTCAGGTCAAGTTCCTAAGATTCCTACTGGATGCGCATGGAATACACCCGACCCCATCCAAGACCAGGGTGATACGAGACACGCCAACACCTTCTAAAAAGTTGGAATTTCAGGCATTCTTGGGCTTGCTGAATTTTTATAATATGTTCCTGCCAAACAAAGCCACCGTTGCTGAGCCACTACATCGACTGCTGCGATTACTGCCCAATGGGATAGAGGCACCCATAGCGTATTTCTCCAGAACGCTGTCCCAGGCGGAGAGACATTACAGCCAGACTGATAAAGAGGCCTTAGCTGTGGTGGCCAGGGTTAAGAAATTTCATGACTACATTTATGGCTGGCTCATCCAGTTAGTGATTGACCATAAGCCCCTATTGGGAATCTTATCCAGGGACCATCAGACTCCTCAGATTCTGTCCCCCAGGATGACACATTGGACCGTGTTTCTGGTAGCTTATAATTACAAGCTGACCTATCGTCCCAGCAAGTATGTGGGTCATGCTGACGCCCTCAACCACTTCCTCCAATTGGCGGCTGTGCAGGACCCTACCCTTGCGTTGTCCATCTTTTTGATCGATGACCAGCGCCTGCCTATCACCTTGATTGATATTGCGAGGTTTACTGTTAAAGACCACACCCTAACCCAGGTCCTGGACTGTGAAAAAGGGGTTGGCCTCTAAGATTGCAGGGCATCCAATTTCGAACCTATGTCATGAGACAACATGAACTTTCAGTACAAAGGGGCTGTCTGCTATGGGGCTTGAGAGTTGTGGTTCCCTTGGAGTTGTAAGAGCCCGTGTTAAAAGTGTTGCATAAAGGGCACCCGGGGATAGTGAGAATGAAGGGACTGGCCTGTAGCTACATGTGGTGGCCAGAGCTAGACCAGGACATTATGAAGTGGGTATCCAGCTGTCCTAAGTGCCAATAGGCTCAAACAGCTCCCCCAAAGGCCCCCATCAGAGAATGGGAAACCCCCAAAACACCATGGTCAAGGCTCCGCATGCACTTCGCCAGGCCATACCAAGGGCGGAACTTCATGGTCATTGTGGATGCCTATGTTGTGACCCAGGTTCCCGGATTTGGACTCCTGGAGGAGGATGATTCAGAGAGTGAGGAGGAGGAGCTGGCAAGGCCTGATTCCCCTGGGCCTTCTTCTGATTTGGCAGCACCCCAAGAACAATCTTGGCTTGATGCGAGACTGCACAGACGTGACCGACGCGTGGAGCAGAGGAAGCTTTGGGACAGGCTCAGGGAATGATGAGTCACGGAGCGACACCCACAGGGGATAAAAGCAAGAGGTGGAGCTTCTTGGTTTTTTGTGTTGGACAAAGCAGTGAATTTGCACGGGCAAACTGTTTCAGGGATGGAAGAATCTGTTCGTGAGTGATTCTTGCTTTATCTATAATTTTCTAGTTATCTCCAGAGATTTTGGCAGGCACGTGGGGAGATGTGGCCAGAACATCTCTGTGCCAGAAGAAATCCAGCCAAGTGTAAATAAACTTGAAGAAGGCCTTTGACTGACTTTTTGTTTGGAGTGTTGGGAGGGGGAAACAGAACAGCCTATTCGAAGTGGGTCGAGGCCATGCTCATGTCCGCTACCACATCCGAGGCAGTGATGAAAGCTTGCAGTGATTATTTGTGACCCACGGCCTGCCAGACACCATTGTGTCTGATAATGGGCCACAACTAACTTCTGAGCCGTTCCAAACCTTTTTGGCCAGGCATGCCATCAGACATGCTCTGGTGGCTCCCTATCATTCTGCTGGGAATGGCCTTGCAGAATGAGCCATGCACTCAACTAAAGATGCCCTGAGCAAAATGGGCCATGGAAACTGGCAGAATAAAATCACCACTTATTTCCTTGCCCAACATACCACGCCTTGCCCAAGTTCTCTCCGTAGCCCAGCTGAACTGCTAGTGGGACGGCAGCTATGAATAGACCTAGATTGCATGCACCCTAGTTATTCTGAGGAAAGACCAGTAGATTCCTCTGGTGGGGCCAGGTCATTCCAGAAAGGCGATTGGTGTATGCAAAGAACTTTTGAGGGGACCCAAAATGGATGCCCAGGCTAGTAGCAGAAGTGACAGGCCCTTATTCATATAGAGTAGAACTAAGGGACGGCCGTATGTGGAAGCATATTGACCAGTTGAGGATTTGCCAGTTCCCCACACTAGAGTCACAGTTGGGTGGGGCCTGCAGCAACACCCCAAACACAGACAACAAACAGGTGGTCGAAGAGGCGAACGACAACCAATACCTAAGATCACCAACCAGTGCCAACCTGACAAGAGGACTTACCAACTGTTTCTCCAACGTCCCCGCCATCCATACGTCCACCAGAGCCGGTGTCGTGTGTCCAGAAGTTCCACTGACAATAGATCCAACCAATCCAACCACTTCTACAGAACTGCATAGATCGGGGACGAGCCGCAGATGACTGGCATATCTAGCTGATTACGCCTGCACCATCCAGGAGGAAAGGAGTGTTGCATTGCCCCCAGCAACCTGTTGAGGTGGAAGCGTTCATGATTGGCTGAACAACTGGCAAGCATACGGCGGGAAATGAATGCTCGCTGATTGGGCCACTAGTTGACAGCTTGGCTATATAAGAGCTGTCAAAAGAAAAGAAGCCTGCTCACTTGCACATTGTTAGCATAGAGTGGGTCCACCATTAACTTTGACTGTTAGAAATAAAGCTTTGTTAAACTTTCTATTTATTTTATTTATTTATTTTGTCACACAGTATATATAAGCATAAGCATGAAATAACTATACAATATATAAGTATATATATAAGCATGAGTATGTAATAACTATATTAATTGGATATAATGAAAGGAAACAATAGGACAGGAACGGCAGGCATGCTTGTGCTCTTATGCACGCCCCTTACAGACCTCTTAGGAATGGGGTGATGTTGTGACTCCAGCCCTCGAGCCTGTTCCCATGGAGGAGAGTGACTCAGAAAGTGAGGGAGAAAAGCCAGCGAGGCCTCCCTCGCCAGGACCCTCCTCGCTGGCACCACCCCAAGTTCCAGCTGCAGGCCAGGAGGAGCAGATGACAAGACCTCCCTCTCCCGCACCCTCCTCCTCCCTGGCAATGCCTCAAGTCCCAGCTGCTGATAATCAATCCTGGATTGATCCGAGGCAGCGATGTAAAGATAAGCGTGCACAACAGAGGAAAAGGTGTGGCAGGCTCAGAGATTGCTGAGTCACTGAGCTACACCCTACAGGGTGGAGCTGCCATGTGGCCCTTGTGATGGACAAAAAAGCTACCAAGGGTGCACTGCAGCTCGGTTGTTGGAGGGTTAACAGACTTTTTCTGTGAGTTTTGGCAACGGACGTTGGATACAAGATAACAGACCCAGCACTTGGCGGGCCTTTGCATGGTCACTGCCAAGTATTTCCTCAATTGAAAAAAATCAGGTCTGTAGCATATAAAAAGACTGGGAGACATGCGTCTTGGTGTTTGCTCTGTGAAGTGGGGACGGGGACAGAACAGGTGAGGTCAATAGTAGACAGTTTTTGGTTGAAGCTTTGGGGATTTTGGGAAGAGACCACAGAATCAGGTAGTGTATTCCAAGTATTAACAACTCTGTTACTGAAGTCATATTTTCTGCAATCAAGTTTGGAGCGGTTAACATTAAGCTTAAATCTATTGTATGCTCATGTATTGTTGCAATTGAAGCTGAAGTAGTCTTTAACAGGAAGGACATTGTAATAGATGATTCTATGAGTTAAACTCAGGTCATGTCGAAGGCGGCATAGTTCTAAATTTTCTAAACCCAGGATTTCAAGTCTGGTGGGATAAGGTATTTTGTTGTATTCAGAGGAGTGGAGAACTCTTCTTGTAAAATATTTCTGGACACGTTCAATTGTATTGATGTCTGAAATGTGGTATGGGTTCCAGACAGGTGAGCTGTATTCAAGAATTGGTCTAGCAAATGTTTTGTAAGCTCTGGTTAGTAGTGTAGTGTTTTTGGAGAAGACTGTTAGCCTATCTTGCCTCTGGGTTTGCCAGCCCAGTTCTATTTATTTATTTATTTTATTTATTTCGATTTTTATACCGCCCTTCTCCCGAAGGACTCAGGGTGGTGTACAGCCAAGTAAAATTCAATATATAAACATTAAGAGAAAATTAAAAAGCATATTATAATGTGGCCCAAATTTTAAAACAAATTTAAATCTTAAAATATAAATAACCCCAGTAAAATTTCAGTCCAGTCCCGCTTGAATAAATAGGTGCGTTTTCAGCTCACGGCGAAAGGTCCGAAGATCAGGCACTTGACGTAAGCCAGGGGGAAGTTCATTCCAAAGCGTAGGAGCTCCTACAGAGAAGGCCCTTCCCCTGGGGGCCGCCAACCGACATTGCTTGGCGGACGGCACCCGGAGAAGGCCCTCTCTGTGTGAGCGTACGGGTCGGTGGGAGGCATAAGGTAACAGCAGGCGGTCCCGTAAGTACCCGGGTCCTAAGCCATGGAGTGCTTTGAAGGTGGTAACCAAAATCTTGAAGCGCACCCGAAAGACCACAGGAAGCCAGTGCAAACTGCGCAGGATTGGTGTTACATGGGAGCAACGAGTTGCTCCCACTATTACCCGCGCAGCTGCATTCTGGACTAACTGCAGCCTCCGGGTGCACTTCAAGGGCAGCCCCATGTAGAGAGCATTGCAATAGTCCAAGCGGGAAGTGACAAGGGCATGAGTGACCGTGCATAAGGCATCCCGGTCAAGGAAGGGGCGCAACTGGCGCACCAAGCGTACTTGGTGGAAGGCCCTCTTGGAGACGGCCGCAAAATGGTCGTCAAACGACAGCCGCCCATCCAAGAGGACACCCAAATTGCGCACCCTCTCCGTTGGGGCCAATAACTCGCCCCCCACAGCCAGCTGCGGCTGCAGCTGACTGTACCGGGGTGCCGGCATCCACAGCCACTCCGTCTTGGAGGGATTGAGCTTGAGTCTGTTTCTCCCCATCCAGACCCGTACGGCCTCCAGACACCGGGACAGCACTTCGACAGCTTTGTTGGGGTGGTCCGGGGTGGAAAAGTACAGCTGAGTGTCATCAGCGTACAGATGATAACTCACCCCGAAACCACTGATGACCTCACCCAGCGGCTTCATGTAGATGTTGAACAGGAGGGGTGAGAGAATCGACCCCTGTGGCACCCCACAAGTAAGGCGCCTCGCGGTCGACCTCTGCCCCCCTGTCAACACCGTCTGCGACCGGTCGGAGAGATAGGAGGAGAACCACCGATAAACAGTGCCTCCCACTCCCAACCCCTCCAACCGGTGCAGCAAGATACCATGGTCGATGGTATCGAAAGCCGCTGAGAGATCTAATAGGACCAGGGCAGAGGAACAACCCCTATCCCTGGCCCTCCAGAGGTCATCCACCAACGCGACCAAAGCTGTCTCCGTACTGTGACTGGACTGGAAGCCGGACTGGAACGGGTCTAGATAGACAGCTTCATCCAGGTACCGGGGAAGCTGCCATGCAACCACACTCTCTACAACCTTCGCCAGAAAGCGAAGGTTGGAGACTGGGGGCGATAATTTCCCAAAATAGCTGGGTCCAGGGAAGGCTTCTTGAGGAGGGGTCTCACCACCGCCTCTTTCAAGGCGGCGGGGAAAACCCCTTCCAACAATGAATCATTTCTAATTCCCCGGAGCCAGCCTCGTGTCACTTCCTGAGTAGCCAGCACCAGCCAGGAAGGACACGGGTCCAGTAAACATGTGGTCGCATGTAGCCTCCCCAGTAACCTGTCCACGTCCTCGAGAGCCACAGTCTCAAACTCATCCCAAATAACCTCAACAAGACATGCCTCTGCCATCCCACTTGGATCATCGCAATTTTGGTCTAAACTATCCCGAAGCTGAACGATTTTATCGTATAGATAACCGTTAAACTCCTCGGCACCTCCCTGCAGGGGGTCATCCCGCCCCCCCTGTTGAAGGAGGGAGCGGGTCACCCGAAACAGGGTGGCCGGGCGGTTATCTGCCGATGCAATGAGGGTGGAAACGTAGGAACGTTTCGCCTCCCTCATTGCCACTAGGTAGGTCTTAGTAAAAGAACTCACTAGTGTCCGATCAGCCTCGGAACGGCTAGACCTCCAGGTACTCTCTAGGTGTCTTCTCCGGCGTTTCATCACCCTCAGCTCCTCAGAGAACCAGGGAGCCAAGTGAGATCTACACCGGGTCAGAGGCCGCAAAGGCACGACACGGTCCAAAGCCCCAGCCGCGGCCCGCTCCCAGGCCGCAACTAGTTCTTCAGTCGTGCCATGGGCAAGATCCTCAGGAAACGGCCCAAGCTCCGTCCGGAACCTCTCCGGGTCCATCAGGCGCCTGGGACGGAACCAACGCATTGGCTCTGTCTCCCTGCGGTGGTGAGCGGCGGTCTGAAAGTCCAGGCGAAGGAGAAAATGATCTGACCATGACACCGGTTCCGTTACTAAATCTCCTAATACCAGATCATTAATCCACTGTCCAGAGATAAAAATCAGATCTAGTGTGCCTCCCCCCATGTGTGTAGGGCCATCAATTACTTGAATCAGGTCCATGGCCGTCATGGAAGCCTGGAACTCCTGAGCTACCGTCGATGACAAGCCGGCCGATGGCAAGTTGAAATCCCCCATGACCAGAAGTCTGGGAGTCTCAACTGCCACCCCGGCAAGCACCTCCAGCAGCTCAGGCAGGGCTGTAGTCATGCAGCAAGGAGCCAGGTACGTGATCAACAGACCCATCTGATTCCTATGACCCCACTTCACAAGGAGGGATTCACAACCAGATATCTGAGGCACAGTGGACTCCCTCGGCTCTAGACTTTCTTTAATCACAACCGCCACCCCCCCACCCCTACCTTGGGCCCTCGGCTGATGAAATGCGCGAAAACCCGGAGGGCACAGTTCAACCAGGGGAACTCCCCCCTCTGTGCCCAACCAGGTCTCTGTAATGCCCGTAAAGTCCGCGGACTCCCTCTGTATGAGATCATAAATCAAGGGAGCCTTATTTACCATGGACCGGGCATTGCACAGCATCAGCCGAAGACCCAAGCTCTGGGGATCCTGGCCAACCGGGGAACGAGTAAGGACTGAGGGGCCGGAGCACGTGATCGCCTTTAAACATCGAGCACGTGCTCCCAGGGAACGATACGGCCCCCTGCCTCCACCATATCTGCCTCTCCCACTTACCGTACAGATGGAATAATACTCTACGCTCTGAACATCCCCCTCCCCCCCTGTCTTCGGACCCGATAAAATAGAGCCGTGAGCACGCACTGGGACTGGGCATACCCTCCCACCCTCCCCGGTGGGTTTTCCCCCCCACCCATCTCAACCCTCCCCCCCCTCCCAACCCTTAAAATCCCCATTAAAACTCCCCTTAAAAAATCTATTAAAACAATTAGTTAAAAATCCCCTAAGTCTCCTAGATTTAGCATGCCAACTCTCGGGGTTCCAAAACCCGTCCTCAAGGTGGGCCCTCGATAGTGTGGAGGGCCAAACCTGCGAGAGAGGGGAATCTCGCAGGGCAAGAAGGTCCGCAGTTGAGAATCTTCGCATAACAAAAAGAATATGAATAGAACACTTTGGCCAGAGCCACTGAAACAGCAGAAGCTTCTGTATAGTGATGGTATGTATAAAAAAGTTAAGATGGCAGTTGACCAGAGGTGAGATTCTACCAGTTCGCACCTCTTCACTAGAACCGGTAGTTAATTTTCTAAGCAGTTCGGAGAACTGGTTGTTAGAAGAAATCTCCTTTTGTTTTTTTCCACTTTACAGGGCTAATCCTGTAAGGAAGGCATTCTAGTGTTGTTTCTAGCCTAATCTTTATTGCCCTGTTTACAGAAACTGCCTCTCCGTTAAACCTTATTACATTCTTGGCAGTACGCCTAGACTTACTGTAGTCTGAGCTTCTCTGGAGTTTTTTTTTCTTTGCTGGTACTTTATTGGGGCTTGACTTTCTTAAAGGGGAAGTGTTGTTTTAAGCTTTTTACACTGCTGTTGGGAGGAAATACTCCTCTGTTGGAGTTCTTCCAGCCGGGATGCAGTAATCAGCACTTTGAAGAAATAATTGAATAATAAAGCAGAGCTGCCGGAAAGAAGTTTTAATGACAAGGAACCAAGATGAGTGACATTCAGCAAGACTTCTTGGCTAGCTGGAAAGATTGACATTCAAACATGAGTTTCTGAGTTTTGGTCTAAAACTGGTTTTTGGTGAGGTTTAATTCTGTGCTTGGTGAAGTTTAATCCTGTGTTTATTGATGGGATAATTTTCCCTGTTCAGCTTTGTTTGGAAGGAAAAAGGTTAATCTCTGTTCCTGAAAAGAAGCAACTTCAGAAATCTGGCTAGTTCTGGGTGTATTTGTTTTGATAATTGGTTTAACAAGCAACAGTTACTGTGTTCACTCCTTTACTTCATTCTAGGTTAATTGCTTTCTTTAATAGTTAGGCTTATCTCAAGTGGCTTATCTCTGTGGCTCCCGAGGACGTGGACAGGTTGTTGGGGAGGCTTCACGCCACGACATGTTTACTGGACCCGTGTCCTTCCTGGCTGGTACTGGCCACTCAGGAGGTGACACGAGGCTGGCTCCAGAGGATTATCAATGCTTCTTTGCTGGAAGGGGTTTTCCCTGCCGCTTTGAAAGAGGCGGTGGTGAGACCCCTCCTCAAGAAGCCCTCCCTGGACCCAGCTATTTTGGGAAATTATCATCCAGTCTCCAACCTTCGCTTCGTTGCGAAGGTTGTAGAGAGTGCTGTGGCGCGACAGCTACCCCAATACCTGGATGAAGCCGTCTATCTAGACCCGTTCCAGTCCGGCTTTCGACCCGGATACAGCACGGAGACAGCTTTGGTCGCATTGGTGGATGATCTCTGGCGGGCCAGGGACAGGGGTACCTCTGCCCTGGTCCTATTAGACCTCTCAGCGGCTTTTGATACCATCGACCATGGTATCTTGCTGCGCCGGTTGGGGATTGGGAGTGGGAGGCACCGTATCGGTGGTTCTCCTCCTATGTCTCCGACCGGACGCAGAGGGTGTTGACAGGGGGGCAGAGGTCGGCCGCGAGGTGCCTCACTTGTGGGGTACCGCAGGGGTCGATTCTCTCGCCCCTGCTGTTCAACATCTACATGAAGCCGTTGGGTGAGATCATCAGTGGCTTCGGGGTGAGATATCAACAGTACGCTGATGACACCCAGCTGTACTTTTCCACCCCGGGCCACCCCAATGAAGTTGTTGAAGTGCTGTCCCGGTGTTTGGAAGCCGTACGGGTCTGGATGGGGAGAAACAGGCTCAAGCTTAATCCCTCCAAGACGGAGTGGCTGTGGATGCCGGCATCTCGATTCAGTCAACTGCAGCTGCAGTTGACTGTTGGAGGCAAGTTATTGGCCCCAAAGGACAGGGTGCGCAACTTGGGTGTCCTCCTGGATGATCGACTGTCGTTTGAAGATCATTTGACGGCCGTCTCCAGGAGGGCCTTCCACCAGGTTTGCCTGGTTCGGCAGTTGCGCCCCTTCCTTGATCGGGATGCCTTGTGCACAGTCACTCATGCGCTCGTTACCTCTCGCTTGGATTATTGTAATGCTCTCTACATGGGGCTCCCCCTGAAGTGCACTCGGAGGCTTCAGTTAGTCCAGAATGCAGCTGCGCGGGTGATAGAGGGAGCTCCGCGTAGCTCCAATGTAACACTGCTCCTGCGCAGACTGCACTGGCTACCTGTGGCCTTCCGGGTGCACTTTAAGGTGTTGGTTACGATCTTTAAAGCGCTCCATGGCTTAGGGCCCGGGTACTTACGGGACCGCCTGCTGTTACCACATGCCTCCCACCGACCCGTACGCTCTCACAGAGAGGGACTTCTCAGGGTGCCGTCCGCCAAACAATGTCGGCTGGCGGCCCCCAGGGGAAGGGCCTTCTCTGTGGGGGCTCCCACACTCTGGAACGAGCTTCCCCCAGGCTTACGCCAAATACCTGACCTTCGGACTTTCCGCCGCGAACTGAAGACACACCTTTTTATTCGCGCGGGGCTGGCTTGAATTGAATTTTAATGGTAAATTTTTATTAATTTTAAATGGGGTTTTTAGTGTAAGGTAATTTTTTAAATTCTCAGGCTAATTTAATAAGTTTTTTAAATTGCATTTTAATTGTATTTTGTATTGCTTGTTTTATTCTGCCTGTACACCGCCCTGAGTCCTTCGGGAGAAGGGCGGTATAAAAATCAAATAAATAAATAAATAAATAAATAAAAGTGTTTACATTTGAGCTTGCCTGGGTGTGAGCTCTGACAATGAGCTTGAGTTTTAGTTTTAAAAGGATTGTTGTGATTTAATTATTTGTATTGTGTTTGAATTTTTTCCTGCCTCATGGTTTCTTTTTCTATCTAGGGAGGGGGTCTTCCTTCACTCTTTAGTGGTTCTTAGTCCTGTCCTTTTGGGGTGTACTTCCAAGAGGCAGGATGCAAGCTTGGCACTGATTTTTTTAGTGCCTTTCTGGGGGGCATGTGATTTTTCCTTAAATCTGGATGATTTCCTTAGGATATTTTATGAGGTGAATAAGACCAGATGGTATCTTTAAGTGGTGCAAATAGATCTAAGGATTGTTTCTCCTGGATGTGCTCTTTCTGGAGAGCTTAAATGACCTCTCTGCTAAAGGGTTCCACTTTAAGAGCAAGAGTTGGCTGTTGATAGTTTTCATTGCATTTTAATTATTTTAATTCCTCAAGGTGCTCTGGCACCCTGCCTGATTTGTAACTCCGGCTTGCAGGTATTTCTAATCTAATGATTGGTATTTAGAGCAGCTTTTTGCAAGCAAAAAAGCTTTTTGTATTTTTGTACAGGTAATCCTTGACTTAAAACACTTCATTTAGTGACCATTCAAAGTTACAAAGGCACTGAAAAAAGTGACTTATGACTGCAGCATCCCCATGGTCACAAGAGGCCAGGCGAGATGAAGCGCCCCTCATCATGAGTGACATTGAGTTGGCCATGCCCACCCAGTCACATGACCACCAAGCCACGCCCACCAAGCCACACCCACAGAACTGATAATAAAAAAAATTGAATTCCACCACTGCAGTTGACACCATACAATTAAAACCTTACACTATATGTCTCTGCAGTGAAATCAGTAGGTTTTAAATGTGACTAATTTAAATTTCATTGGCTTTAATGACCTTACCCTGGATACAGAATCTGTATCTATTTTATCCAAGTCTACACTAACTAAATTTAAATACAATGGCCTCTTTTTAAAATCTTCCTTCCAAATCTATCATGGTGGTAAGATACAGAATTTTGACTTGTCAGTCATTGATCTTAGAATATAGAAACATTATATTACCCAATGATTTGTAAATGTCAACAACAGGAAAAACAATAATTGCAATAACAGTGTTTATTTATAGCCCAGTGCATAACAACCAATTAAACACAATTTAAAAAGCAGAATGTCAAAAACAATGTCCAGATCTTTACACAATAGAATCACAAATTATAACAACATATTAAAAATCAATTTACAGTCACCAGAACACCAGACCAATTTTCAAAGTGCCATCCTGTCCCCTGGAAAATTGCTAAAGGAGAAATTCAATTAGCTAAAAACCCATAAAACAATATGTAAATATAAAATATGATTTGCTAAGGATCATATTTTACATCTTCATTCAGTCATGGTTCCTTTTTTTCATTATACCTGGACTGGTTTTTAAAAAAATCTTTTTTAAAAATATTAAGCATTGTTAGGTTACTCAATCCACATTTTGGTGACCACATCCCAAAAAGCTTTTTAAACTGAAGAGATTAAGGGAGTAGATAACATAACCCAAAATAACTGTGAGGTTGCCCAACTTACCCAAGGAAGATGGAAATAAGAAAGAGGATATAAAAAAAGGTAAAATGGAGTCTTGCGTTGCATAGTTCTAAAGACCAAAAACAGATATTTATACAGATAGTCCTTGACTTACAACCACAATTGAGCACAAAATTTCTATTGCTAAGTGAGATATTTATTAAGTAAATTTTGCTCCATTTTGTGTACTTTCTTGCCACATTTATTAAGTGAATCACTTCCGTTGTTAATTTAATAACAGGGTTGTTAAGTGAATCTTCGCTTGTTAGGTCACATAAGGTGATCACATGATCCCAGGATACTGCAACTGTCATAAATATGAGTCAGTTGCTGAGCCTCTGAATTTTGATCACATGACCACTGAACAGTGGTGAGTTTCAAATTTTTTTACTACCAGTTCTATGGGTGTGGCTTGGTGGACATGGCATGGATTGGTGGGCGTGGCATGAGAAGAATACTGTAAAATCTCTATTCTCACCCCACTCTAGGAGAAGGATTGTAAAATCTCCATTCCCTCCCCTATCCAGGGGAAGCTTACTGCAAAATCCCCATTTCCTCCTGATCAGCTGGGACTCAGGAGGCAGAGAATAGATGGGGGTGGGACCAGTCAGAATTTTTACTACTGGTTCTCCGAACTACTCAAAATTTCTGCTACTGGCTCTCCAGAACTGGTCAAAACCTGCTGAAACCCACCTCTGCCACTGAAATGCTACAATGGTCATAAGTGTGAAAAATAGACATGCCAACTTTTAGTGTTGTAACTTTGAATGGTCACTAAATGGACTGTTGTAAATCGAGAATTATCTGTATTGGATCTTTACTCTTAGATGGAGCCACTGAAACTACAGTGTTTAAAAGTATGAGAAAACTGAAGAATGTCCAAAAGAGTGACCTAGATCCAGGTCATGGAGGACAAAGAGGGAAGACTTGCTATGAACTACCAGCAGCTTTCAATTATAAATAAACCAACAATGGACTTTCTGAGTTTGCTTCAGCTTGGGTTCAGTAGTATTCCCAAGATAATTTGAAATATATATTGTAAATAATATGGACAGAATTGACCTTTCAGGTGCTGTTGTAAGAGAAGTCAGTAGAATAACCTTAGGTCTAAAAATACTGATTTCCTCTTAACAATTCTGCCAGTTCTTCCCTTCCAACATTCCCCAGTTCATTATCATCACTTTTCTACTCAGTAAGCGAGTAGATTTTCAAAATCTCAAGAAGGAAAGTAGTTGTAATTCAGAGATGGATAAGTGGCACCATTTTTTGGGGCATCTTTTACAATAAATTTCCAGATATCAGCAGGATGTTCTCTTGGTGAGCAAAAGGGGAGGGATCAGCATTGTCACTGGAGCCAAATCAAGTATAAAATAGTTTCCAGCCAGACTGTTTGAAACTTCTCTGCTGAAACTGTCTGCTATAAGAAGGAAGTGGTGAACCCAGTACAGCTAAGTGGCGACATGTCTGAGTTTCAGCAGCTGATGCAGGACTCCATACCGTCTGCAAGAGATATTCTACAAGAGAACTATAGCAACCTTCTCAAAGTGGCAGATTATTGTGACAGCAACTATGAGCAGGTGAGTTACAGTGGGAGAGAAGTCAAGTACAGACTAGCTTGAGCTAGCACAGAGAGAAACTCTGGAGTACCCTGGCTGGGGCAATGATATGCCTGGGCTAGGTTCTTAGGCAGCTGAAGATGTGTGCAGGGGAAAATGAGCAAGCATACTGATGAACATCTTGAATCTATATGGGAAGTGGTCAATGTGGAGTTGAGACTTTCAGTGCTCTCTACTGCTAATATAAATTGGGGAGCCTGATGGCAGTGAAGGAGGAACTGAAAACACCTAAAGCAAGTGTGGGAAAATTGTAGTTTTTACCACCTTCTTTCTGTGGCTAATATAGTTTCCAGAATTGTGACTCAAAGATGTACTGCCAAGTTTGGTGACAAATCACAAATTTCAGCAATGCAACATCTTGATTTTTAAAAAATAAAAAATAAAGACTGAAATGAGCATTTTTGTGTGTCTATTTTGCTTTTTCCTGTCCCATCCCAAAATTAGATAAAATTTTTGGCATTGCCTCTTTCGGTAATATCACTGTATTATTGCCATAACTCTCAGAATTAAAAGATTTTGATTCCTGGATGTCTGCCCAAGCTAATGGATGCCAAGTTGGAGAAAGATGTTATAGGTAATATTGAAATAGTTTGCTCAAGGCCTGATAGAAAGGAATTTCCTGCGGTTTATAAATACATAAAGTATTGCTGAGCATAAATGATCTTTTGAAATTCTCTGTTTATTTTATTTATTTTATTTATTTATTTTTGTCACAACAATATATGTAACTATCATACAGATAGGTTATATAGTATATAAAGGTATAAGCATATATATATATATATATATATATATATATATATATATATATATATATATATATATATATATATATATATATGAAGAAGAAAAGAAAAACAATAGGACAGGAACGGTAGGCACGTTTGTGCGCTTATGCACGCCCCTTATGGTCCTCTTAGGAATGGGGTGAGGTCAATAGTAGAAAGTTTTTGGTTAAAGCTTTTAGGATTATGAGAAGAGACCACAGAGTCAGGTAAAGTATTCCAAGCACTGATGATTCTGTTACAGAAGTCATATTTTCTGCAATCTAGATTAAAGCGGTTGACATTAAGTTTAAATCTATTGGTTGCTCTTGTATTATTGCAATTAAAGCTGAAGTAGTCTTTGACAGGAAGGACATTACAATAGATGATTCTATGAGTTAAACTTAGGTCTTGTCAAAGGCGACGGAGTTCCAAGTTTTCCAAGCCCAGGATTTCAAGTCTAGTGGGATAAGGTATTTTGTTGTTTACAGAGGAATGGAGAACTCTTCTTGTAAAATATTTCTGGACACGTTCAATTGTATTGATGTCAGAGATATGGTGAGACTGGACATGTTTGTAGTCAATGAAATTGTATATGAGATCAGGAGGGGAAAAGAAATTTCCCAAACATTTTTCAAGAACAGAATTCTTTCTCGTAGCAGTAATAGTAACATTGCTACTGCAAGTTTCCATTGGAGCAGTTGTCTCTTAATGTCTTCCCATTAGATTTAATTGAAATATGGGAAGGCCTGCAAATTGATGGAGAGATGATGATACAAAGAAAACATGTCCTGGCCATGATATGTAACTAATGGCTGGAATATCTGTCACCACATTGATTGCCAGGGTTGATTTGGCTGATCTGGTTGGCTAGATGGGTATCTCTTTCTTTTCTCACCACTCCCTATGTGTCCCTCCTAAAGCGACATGCTCTGTAGAAGAGGGCAACCATCCCAGATAGGAGCGAACCGATCTTTGGTCTACTACATATATAGTGCAATACTATATTTGCTGGAATATATGTGAGACCATACTGCATTCTGTTGCATCTACAGTTAATCACAATGATGCCAAAATATTGCACTGTGTGTCGTGATGTCATCACAGCAGCCTTTCATATTCCATTGCAATATCACAGATAAGTATGAAAGATAAGGTGTCAGCATCATTCATCACTCCCCCTCTACTTGTCCCCTCTGTGGAGACTGGACATGTTGTGGAATCAGATGATCATGCAAATCCCTAATAATCCTTATTTATAATAATACAAATAATGTAGAAAACATGTACAGCATATGATATGAACATAGGAATTATATTTTATTAAGACAGGTTAGAATTTAGAAGTTAGTGTTTGTGTGAGCCAGCTACTCTATAGTAGTGGTTAGAAATAACTGCTCTCTTCAGATTAGGAGTGCTATCACACAGAATTGGACAAACAAATTATTGTTTTATTTTTCCAGGCAATATGACAATGTAATGATAGACAGGAGAATATATGTTGACCGAAGACTGGGAGTCATTAAATAATGAATGGTATTATACCAATAAGAACACTTTATAATGATGGTTATGGTTTAAAGTCTCTTTCAGCTTTGCGACTTCCAAATGGAATACAACTGTCATACTTTCTATCCAACATAACTGACTGGACCTGCAGCCTGGGGCTATAAGAACCCTACTTCAGCCCATCTAAGATTACTGGGCTATATGTTGGAGACATAACTTTAAGTTTTTCACAGCTTAATATCAGTTATAAACTGGGCCATCCAGCTAAAGTTCTGCCCTCCCTTTCTGATACATGTCACACTTGAGGAGTAATCGGCAGGAATTCAGTTTCATATGCTTCTATTGTTCTGCTATCTTGAATAATTGTCTTTCATCCTCTTCATGTTCTTTTATAACTTATAGGCTCAAGATAAACGAAAAGCCCTAGAGGAAACTATGACTTTCACAGTTCAGTCATTAGCCAGCGTGACCTATCAAATCAATAACCTAGCCAGAAACATCCTCAAAATATTTGATTTGCAGACCACCCATCTCCAACAAGTGGAAGCCAACGTTTGTTCCATTGAACAGGTAAGCAAGAATCCTGCTTCAGCAGACACTTTGAAGATACCATGTGGAAGATAAATTTGGGGTTGGATCATTTTTTTAAAATTCTGATCATGTTGGTAGCTTCTATGGTTGGCATGAGAAGTCTTGTTCACATTTATTGATTCCTTCTGCAACCACTTCCTATATTTATATTAGCTTTGTAACATCCAAGCTTGCAGTATTGAAGGTAAATCTCCAATCTCTCTTTTTGTAAGTATTTTGGCATTGTTGGGAGATACCAAAGCTGGAGGCTTTGACAAGCTATTCACTAGTTCAGTTCAGTATCTCCCGAGTTCAGTCTGGTATCTTCAATCTGGTATTTTCCGAGTTCTCATTTTTTCCATTCAGATATCTGCCTAATATGCTTGCAAGAGAATAAACAAAAGTTATCTTAGCAAAAGAAACAGCTCAAATCCTTACATAATTACACTTGAACATTGTAAATATATATGGTAAGCCTGAATGTCCAATGGGTCCTCAAATCACATGTAATGTAGATGACAGGCAATTGTAAGATTAATATCAGTAGGTCCGGGGACAAGTTATTTTGTGTTTGGCCTTGTAATATTTGTTTGCATGCCATTTAATTGTATGGTTATTTCCCCAATATAAGTGGTTTGTTTACTATTGTTGGATTGCTTTCTGTTGGATTTATATTTTATCTATTCTTTTAATTATATTGTCTATACTAAACTTGCTGTGGCTTAAGAAGACCAATAAGGTCATCAAGTAAATTGATTAAATTAAATACAAATCTTCCCTTACATAATGCCCCTCCAAATGTCTCGGATTACAGTCCCATCATTCACAAGCTTAGTTACTGGGGAATTGTAAGAGGTGTGACTGCCACACCTGGAGAACTGGTAAATTGGTGAATATATGGAGAACAGAAGCTGCATTGTCCATTTCTTTCAGGGACTTTCCTTGCCCTCTGAGTCAGCTCACAGCTAAGCTCACAAAGCAGACACATCTCTGGATTTTTTGAACCAAAGGATTCCTTTCTCTCCTTCTCCCTCCACTTCTTATTGAAAGTGAGTAAAGATGGAATGCCTGTTCCCAGCAGATATCAGATCCCTTTTCCTGTTACTGGACTGACTAGAGACCTGCTTGATGGTTTTCCTGTTTCCTAAGAGTAAGAACAAAAACAAAATAAAATAGAACACATGATCAGGAAGCATAAGTGGAATGGATTAATCATCTGTACTATTTCACTTGCTTTATATTTCCAAAACATTTATAGTTTTATATAACCAAGGGAGTTGTGTACTGTGTGTGTGTGTGTGTGTGTGTGTCTGTGTGTCTGTGTCTCTGAGTGTGTCTGTGTCTGTGTTTGTTGGGAGAGAATAACTTCAATGGTCAAACTGCAGTTTGAGTTTGTTGAAACTGGGTCTCAAATTTTGCTTTGTAAAAATTGTGCATCAATCACATATGATTTTCTTTTGCCTGCAGCTCTTGACAAATCTTCCCTCCCCCCCCCCATTTTAGAATAAATTTGTGTTCATAAAGGAAGACACTGGTTTTTGGCTCTTCTAGGTTTACATTGTTTCTCCCAGATTATCATGCTCATAATCTGAGGATTGTGCACTTAAGTGATGATTTGGCAGCCACAAATATTTTCTTTCAGTTCAGCAGATAGAAAGTAAGTGAAATGTTGAAAAACTCAAGGTTGAAGTTCAACCCAGTGTGGGATCCTTTCCTTGTTTTCCAACCTGAAGGTTCACTTCCTAATTCAGATGGCGTTTCAAGCAGAACTAGATACAATGCTATCATTTATGATGGCCAAATAATGTGGTGTGTAATGATAGAACAATTTAGATGCCCCACCCACACCCCGAGAGATGGGAAGCTGGTGGTAGGAGAGGAACTACAGAGCAGTCATCTCTGGTTCAAATCAATTTAAACAACAGAAAAGAGAAGTTTCTTTCTACCAAATGAGACCTGATCCCATCCCTCACAGTATTGTTTGCATTGACAATCAACAAGTAGCTGAGTTCACATAGTGCACAGAACCACATTTTGCGTAACATGTCAAGCCATAAGCCTTTAGTTGCAAATAACAAGGGTGAGGCTCACACAATATGCTTAACCAAACAAATGGTATATTGGTTATTGCAAAGTGAGAATATGCTTGAAACCCTACCTAAAGGGCTCCTTTCTCTGCCTTCCTCAGAGATATTAAAATCAGCCCCTAGGATGTTCTCACTGCTTCCCAATTTCCTTGGTTTGCAGTTTGATGCAATCTCATTAGTATTTAACCTCAAATCATGAAATAATGGCCAGATTTCAGTCCTAGGTGCTATAATCCTGTTTTGTTATTAATAGAATTTTCTCATTTTTTTTTAACAAGCAATAGCTCACATTCATGAGCTCAAACTGATGATGATGAATGTACATTCTTACTTAGGAATGTAAGAAATGTTTTGCTGGATCAAAAACAAGTTCCTTCCGGCATAACCTATTTTATAAGCTGAAGGACTATATGCAATGATGGGATTCAAATAATTCAACAACCGGTTCTATGCCCTAATGATTTCTTCCAACAATCAGTTCACCAAACTTCTCAGAAAGTTAACAACCAGTTCTCCCGAAGTGGTGCAAACTGGCTGAATCCCACCACTGACTATATATTCCATCAGGGTTGGATAGCACTGAGATAGCCAATCTTTGCCTCTCCTAAGAATTGATTAGCGTTCTCAGTAACCCTTGATGCTGAATTGGAATATGTACTATGAAAGGAATGCAGGGAATAATTAAATTCAGGGCAAGTAATCAGAGGAACTACATTGTATCAATGTTAATGCAAATTAAATCAAATATAATCTTTGTGCTGGCTCTGCATGCTTTATTTGTTTGACTTGCTCCCAAAGCTAAGTTCAGTTTTGCTCTGAAAATGATTGAACATTCATCAGATTATCAATGGATCTCTCTCTTTTTGAATCATTTCCAAAACGGCCCTACAGTTTTCTTGACATTACTTTCTTTCAAGGGCTGAGAAATAGTGACTAGCTCAAGATTACTCAGCTTGTGTCCAAGTTGGGACTAAAACTCCTATTACATCAAACTGGCTGTCAATATTGCTTATAATTTGTAATATTATTATACTAATAATTTCTACATGCTCCATTGAGTTTTAAACAAAACAATGGATTCTCCAGCATGTAGTCAAGTCTTCTCAGACTTTCCAAATATGATGGGGCACAATCCCCAGAGTTCCCAAACAGACTGGTCTTCTGAGAGTTATAGCTTTTATTACAACTGGAATAAAAGGATGGAAAGGGTGATCTAACAGTAGAAAAGGATTAAGGAATGGGAGGGGAAATAATCAAATGCAGGAATCCATTCTCTGGCTACTGCTCTTGAAGTAATTTTGCTTTGCTCATGGAATTTCACAATAAATCAAACAAGGTTATCCTTCAGTTGTAACCTTTCCACCACAGGCTCTGCCCCTTTTTTCTCCCATAAAAATATTATTTGAGAATTATTTGGGATAAGCTGACATGTTGGTGTTTACTCTCCATACCAAAGTTGTGAACAGCCAACACGAGGCACCTGTGGAGGACTGTAGACTATGTTGAAGTGCACAGATATCATTTGAAATTCAGGCGGGAATTTTCTTGTTGCTTTTTGCAAATCTTTGGGTTCTCCCTAGTTAATTCATATTGCATACTTCTCTATCTACACTTGCCAAATGTGTTCACTAATTATGAGAAGAAGAAGTCCTGGAAGAGTAGTACCAGTATAGCTGTGAATTCCATCTGATCTAATGATGTGAACTTCGTTCTTCCTGTTACATTTCAGCCAGCTCTGTTGTTTAGTGCTGCATGTTAACTCCCTTGGGAAATCAGCTGCTGATGCTTACCATTATGTCCTGCCAGACATGTCTCTCCTTTCTCATGATATCTTTCTGTTGCAGGTGATAGAAATGCATAAGGAGAAAGTGTCCCGTCGTGAAATTGGGATGCTTACTGTTTGCAAGACATTTCCTTCCTATCAGAAAATCATCTACCCAAAGAAACTTGAGCCTTTGCAGCCCTATTACAGGAAACCACTGGACTTCAGCATTCTGGATGACATTGGCCATGGGATCAAGGTAAGAAAGGGACACTCTTCAATTAAAAAGGGAGATGCTTTAGTCCTCCCCTCTGTTAAGAAAGACAAGACTCCCAGATTTGGGACATCCTATTGACTCTAATAAGTACAGCCTGTGCAAGGGATTGTGGGAATAATAGTAAAACAGTTTTGAAAGTTGTGCTCATACCCTGGGCTGCTGAGTCATAAAAAATCATAACTGATAAATGAACAGAGATATTGCATTTGTAAAGTAACAACATCAAAGACACCTGGAAATCTATTCTGAAGAAGGCACTAATTCCACAGATGTCAGTTATTTGTCTCTTTTTTTCTACCATGATAATGTTTTAATGTGACTTCTTTTATTGGGCTTTTTAGTTCCCCATGCTGATTGGGGAATTCTGGGAGTTGAAGTCCATACATCTTAAAGTTTCCAAGTTTAAAAAAAACATGTTCTCATATATATGGTGATCCAACCAGTCTTTCCTTCTAGTCTGTCCTTCTAATTTTGGTACCTCTTTGGGAAGATTCCTGTCCTGACACATTTTTCTAAGTTTTTTCTACATATTTACTTGAAGGACATTCTGTCCTTCCCTTAAGGCTGAACTTACAATATCAGTACTAGGCTCAATTAGCTTTGTAGAACTTTTATGGACTGTATTATAGCAAAATATTGGTTTCTGTCAAGTTTATTTTCTGAATCCTTTAAATGGGAAGAAGAATAATCCTTAGACCATGAAAAAACAAATGGCTTCTCTTACTCTCCAAGTTGCAGAAGACAGATCTGCTTTATCCAATTTAGTGAAATTTCCTCTCAGAGGAAACTGTGGAGGGAACATGTATGTGACCACCAACAAATATGTGGCTTTAAGAATATTAAAGAAATTTGGCAGTTGTCCACAGAAGACGACTTTGAAAGTGTATGCCTGATTTAGCATCAGATCTGCTAAGCATCAGCAGAAATAAGGCATGTAACTAGGTCTTTTTATTAATAAATTTGGGTATGCTGACCCATGTGGTGCAGCTTTGCTCTAGTAATGAAGAAGATTCTTTCCCCACCCAAGAATTTGATGACTTACATAGACATAAAAATTAAACAAGAGACAGTGTGTCTCCAAGCACTTCCTCTGTGGAAAAACGTATGTGCTACTAAGCCATTACTCTCTTCCTCCTTCAACACAAAAGAAAAAAAAAACTTAGGCATAATAAGAAAAAGCATAAAAATTTAGAACAGGGCTAGGCAACTTATTGAGACACTCAGTACAAGAAGACTTTGAATCCAAATCATGGATGCTGGCACAAAATGGCTACTATTAGAGGCCATCCCTTTTCCAAAATGGCTGCTTTTATGGGCACGGACAATTTAAAAACACCGATTAATGATGTAATTCCTCATCAATTCCCCCTACCAAATATTCTCTACCATTCTGGCTTGTCTTTTACTTTGGCAGATGGACACACTCCCAAACATACCACATAGTTGTAGCCAGACACCAGTTTATTTTTGAAGAAGGCCTTTGGAGCTCTTATGAAGCCCAAAAGCAATTTTGGAAGATAAAATGTTAGGTTTCTATAAATCTAAATCATGAGAGAAAAAACTTAGTAGACATCCAGGAGCATACCTGCAGGTGCATTGGGGTCCATAGGCATCGTGCTGCCTCTTCCATCAAAAACTACAAACACTGACTGTACTAGATTCATTCTCCTTTGTAAAGAGTGATTGTATGCTCAGGAAGCCATTCCTCTCTAGATAATTTTCCACAGGCAAAAAAGAATGGAGAAGATCTACTCTCTCTCTCTCCATCCATTATCCATTATCTCTCTCCCTCCCTCCCCCTCCCTCTTTCTCTTCCCCTTCCCTTTCTCTCTTCTATCAAATTTCTATGTTGCCTATCAAAATGTATTACTTGGGGCAGTTTACAAATAATAATCATAATCATTCTTGTGGAATTTGTTGGATGATCTTGATATGGAAAAAGTTTTTAAAATGTTTTATCATCATAAAAATTTGCACCAGTTTATTGTTTAAAATTTCCATATAGGATTATCAGTCAATAATGATTTCCTAAAATAAGGAGCAAGGGACTGATTTTAGTCATGAAATTTTAAAGACTATGATTAACCCCTCATAACCTATTAATCCTCCACATATATTTCTATATATTTCAAACATTTCTTCTTTTTTCTCCTCCCCATAAGCTGGTCTACAGCTCTAAATCAGGATCATAGGACTCCCAAATATTGTGGCCTGAATAGATATCTAAGTTGCAAAATAAGCTGTCTTTTCTTCCTCCCCATTTTGCAAACTAGTCTGAAGGAAAAAAGTGGGGCTGTATTTGGTAACTGAGGTTGAGCATTGAGACTGAACTGGAAACCACATGTGCCTAAAACCAATGAGACAGAGACATTTTGAACAGAGAGGAAGCAGAGCACAACCTCTTTCTCGCCACCCTTCTTTCTCATTTCCCAGTAGCATTTTCATCATTTGAAACTCTTGCTTCCACTCAAAGGGTTTGTGGCATTTTAATTTGCCCTGATGATAAGCAATGCTTCAATGCTGCTAGCAGAGCAGCTGGAGAAAGACAATAAATAAATAAATAATCATCTATATGGAAAGAAAGCTGCTAACTTAGTAATTGCACATCATTGTTGGAAAGAAGGAAAAGACCATTAAACCAGGTGCAATAAGTCAGTGGCTTAGCAGATAATGGCAACTCCTATGGGTAGGTAGACTAATGAAATCTTAAAGAAAGGGCAAGGACTCTAATTTAACATGAAGAAAAATGCACCTGAGATAGAGAGAAACCAGTTTTATGTGCTGTGGTTAGGTCGCAGGCTACATTCTTCCCCTTTGCTATATTCATGTAGGTAAACATTGATGATGCATTTACATTAACTGGAGCCAATTTCAGAAAAGCAGAGGACTACATTTTAATGAATAACTTTATACTTTAAAATAGAACAGAAATATTTATTTTATTTGTGACACTTATAAAAAAAATGGCATTCACCAGCAGGCCTAATTCAACTTGAATTGGAGACTTGAGATTCAGATAAGGCAAAAGGCATTTGTAGTTCCAGGTTTGAAAGCAAACCAATTTGACTTGGACTGTTTTGAGAGATAATATTGATGAGAAACATATCTTCATCCAAATTGCCCATAAAGGCTTATCCTCTCATCTCAGTTGCTACAATCAGTTGCTAACTAGTTTCTAAGGGACATAATCACATAATGTTGCTTTCATCTCATTCTCAGGCAAATTAGTGTTATTTTGAGAAGTTCTAGTGTGGAAGGAGGACATTCCTTCTTATCCCAGAACAAACCTTGCCACATGGAGTCTCTGGAATACCTTAGTGATGAGTCTGGGAATTATATAGCCAATGACTGCTTCTGCCCCTCCCCCTCATTGTCATTAGACATTGCACCTTTGTGCCCATTGCAACTTGGTCTGGCAAAGAAAATACTTACCTGCTTCCTGTGCCCACCCCAATGGTAATTCCAGCCACTTGAGTGATCTGCACCACAAAACAGATTGAAATAACACATTCCTAAAAGAGATATTGTTGTGAAAAAGAACATCCTGCCAAAACGCAATTGATGTCAGCACAATTTTCTGCTGAGTCAAGGTTGGGAGGAAAGAACACTGAAGCAGCAGCCTGGATGAGACTTATGTTGTTCTGAATTAATGGAGAAACTGTTCCACTAAATAAAATACCTTTAAATACATTCAAAAAGTGAAGCCTTTTTAGTTTTCTGGAATCCAAGTTTGGTTAACATTGAAGTATGATCACCGGGTTGCCTTTGTGGATTGGTATAGATTTGCTACCTCTGTTCACTGGATTTTGTGGAGTACCAAGAGAGATGGCATAATAAGATAGCCAGCTTGGCCCCTCCTAGGAATAAGTCTTGATCTGTATTTTTGACTTGGTTGTGTGGCTTGCTGGCAATGCTCTATGTAGGCAAGGACAGCAAGGTGATGCTGACACAGTGAAAGAAAATGCCACAGAAATAGGCAGCCAAGGAGAAAGAGGCTGGCACACAAAAATTTGGTATCCGTAGATTTGCCACTTCTTGGTTTTTAAAACAAATAACATATAGAGCAGTTCCTTTAAGTCCTAGCTTGGTACCTGTTCTCTCATTCTTGAATTGTATACATGTAACTAATTCAAAGTTAAATCTAAGATGTGACATAAATGTAGGTACTGAATTGTGATATTGTCTTGAGACAAAATTGTAGACAACTGGTATTGTCTTGAGACAACATTGTAAGTGCTAAGAGCTAAATTTTAATGTTGGCTTATGTTGTCAAGGTCAGGATACTGCATGCAAGAAAAAGCAGACTTAGGACTTGAGAACTGAGAAAATAAATGAAACCGAAAGCAATGTTAGCCTTAAATCCTAGCACTGAGTTTAATGAAGTGACAAATTGTATTCCTGCTGGTTATCTGTATCTAGGACTGCTTTATGCCATTCAGCTGTCCTCAGCATCCTCCATATATGGAAGTAAACTTGCAAAAGTACCTATTGACTGTAATAACCCCAGGAGAAGCACAAAAGACATTAATTCTACAATGTGTATCAAAGTCTACAAATTGCTCTGAAGCCAATTGACTTGATTTGTCACTTAAAAGTTGCTTAGAATTGCAAATTTATTTCAACAGGTGATTTGATCCTAACTATTTCAAAGCTTTGTACAACCCTATTTACCAGACATAGGCATGAAGAAAGTAGGAGACAGTGGATGATAATAAATACTTTGTCCTATCACTTCTCATTTTGAGTTATGAAGGTAGCCCTTTGAACTGTTGTGCAGTACATCTGTGGACATAGAGATGGTTTGCAATTCCAATCTGAAAGGGCAGACTCTAGCAAAACAAGAGCACTGGAAGTCCATTGTTATAAAAGCCATGGGTGTTATTCTGTTATTCTACTCACAGTTTTCAATCAGTTTTGGTGGCACCTGTCTTCAAAGCCAGTGAGAACTTCATAGCACAGAGCGCTCTAGTGGCTTCTTTCAGCAGCTTCAGTTTCTAGTTCCCCTGACTGAATGTCGCAGTGGTGTAGGGTTTCCTTCACAGTATCTTTGTAGGGCTTGCACCGATGACCTTGAGGTCTCTTCCCATACCACAGTGCACCGTAAAGCAAGGTAAATGGCCATTCTGATGATGTGTCTAACTAAATACATCAGGGCTCTGATAATAAGAACTCGATGCTGATAAGACTTTGTGTGATACAAGACCTCCAGATTTGGAGACACAGTCTTGCCAACAAATGCCAAGGAGTGTGTGTGTGTGTGTGTGAAAGAGAGAGAGAGAGAGAGAGAGAGAGAGAGAGAGAGAGAGAGAGAGAGAGAGAGAGAGAGAGAGAGAGAGAGAGAGAGAGAGAGAGAGAGAGAGATTCATGAACAAATGCTTCCCGAGCCCTTATCTTGGCACTATGATGGAATTCAATAAATGGTTCAAGGATTTTTCTCTTTCTTAAGCATAAGAACCTCATCTTAATAATGCCAAATGCCTCCTGGCTTTTAACACTTCCTTACAGAAGCTCTGCAGCTTTTTTGCTTCCTGGCGGTTCAATAATATCACTCTTTCTGTCTAGAAATTCTGAAAATTTAGTATTTGCCACAAAGAAGCTTATCATCTGCTTACTTTAGACCAGGGATGTCAAACTTGCAGCCCACAGGCTGGATGCATCGCACACTGGCCATGCCCACGGCCAGTTTAGTGAAGAGGGAAAAAGTCATATCGCATGTAACAGTGCAAGTTTAGACTTTAGACTTTCTGGAGCAGCAGGGGCTCATCACTATGTGAAGTGCTCGGATACATCTTTTAGTGTGAAATTCAGGATATTATGGCAAGCTACCAGCAAAAAAAGAACAGAATCCAACTGATAAAGCAGCCATTGTTTTGGAAGATTTCTATGTACTACACCAACTTGTTCTTGCAGATTTTTCATCTTGTACTTGTAATCTCTCTCCTTTAGGATCAAAGCACACAACTGGCCAAAACGGGAACTCTGTCAAGGCGATCAATCAAGTCCTCGGCTGGGCTGTCACCTGGAATCCTTGGGTGAGAATGGATCAGCTAATATCAGGAGCAATAGCACTGAGTTAAGGCTGCTATGGCCATTTATACTACTTGTGCAGGATAATCATCTAATCAATGCTATTTTATTGTTGACAATTTATTTTATTTATTGATCAAATTTATATAACAGCCCATCTCACTAAAAACAGCTCCGGACACTGTACAGCAAGTGGATAAAAAAATATTAAAACAAATATATAAACTCTACACAAAGAAGATAAGAAAAGTTACCTCAGCAATGGAGGCATCTAACCCTGTTTTATTTGAAAAAAATATTATATCTGATTTAAAGGCAAAGCAATCAGGGGACTTTGAAGTAAGCAGCCCTGCAGCAGATTCTAGCAACATCTGCAAGAGGTGAAGCTCAGCAAGGTGATGCAAGTCCCGCCCCTTTTCAACATTTGGATCACCAAGGGGGTGGGGTTTACGTGTATCACGCTGCTCCATCCGCCATCAAGCCAATTTTCAACTCTTGCCTGAAGATATCTGTTGCAGATAAACATCTTGACATCCTTCTTTAGGATGGGTGGCCATTCTGCTCTCTAATCATTCCTTCCAAATTAGTACATAAATGAGAACACATAGAACTATAATATAAATGTATGCCTTATCAACACAATGAACAACTATACTGTGGGTCAGTCAGGAATATTTCTTAAAAGACTGGGCTGCATTGGTGTGCCCACCAGTTCAAAGGACATATGTGAATATTATTTCAATTATAATGATATAATTTAATCTATTTATAATTCAGATATTAGTTTGACAATTAATTAAATACTATTTAAAAAAATAATTTAAATTACGTTTAATAGGCATCCACAGCCCAAATGCTTTGCATAAAAAAATGGGTTGATTTATTCAGAAGTAGAATAACATCCTTTAACATGTTTTTGCTTGTCCAAAATGATATGGTTAGAAATACTGATGTTATATTCTCTCTTATCAGACTCTTTTTTAGGAGTTAGAATCTTAGGCATTGGAATGGATGGGCATGATATTCTTCTATTATATACTCAAAGAACCAGTTATTTGTGCAGAATTAAAGCTTCCATGGAAACACTGCTTGTGTGTGGAATGATGGGCTCAGGCCTGTGAAAATAGATTTGATAATAAAATGATCTACAGGTCATCACCTGAGTCTTCGCCGTTCATTCTGATTGTGGAATGAATTGATGTGGTTGGCTGTGGGTATTAAATGACTCATCTGTTTCTGTTACATAAACCACCCAGTCAAAATGCAAGAATTTCTCAAGTCTCTGGGTTCAGGCAGACAAGGTGGTGGGTTTTTTTTTTGTTGGTATTGTTTTTGGGAGTTTTTTTAATGCAAAAAAACATTAATAAATGTTTTTTATAAAGTGGCTTCCAAGAGTCACATGGGATGTGATGATGATATTAGAAATAAAGAAAACATGCTTTTGAGGGCTGGGATGTGGACAATTAGGGTGTTAATATGTGAATAACCTTTAAAACTTACTTTAAAAATAAAATTTCTCATATCTGAGAAGCAATTCTTAAAGGGAAGTTGTATTGATGCAGGCAGGTGTGGGAAATCCAGATATGACTTTTTTTAATTTTAATTTTAGAAGGAGCCAGAAGGTCCTAGAAGCAATTCTGCCACCGCTCATCCCCGAAGGCCAACTCTCATCAGCTTCATCTTTATCGTCCATAAGGTACCTTTAGGAGATCTTCCCCCACCCCGCTTCTTTCCAGCACAGAGTAGAGATGTAAAGCAGGGGTCTCCAACCTTGGTCCCTTTAAGACTTGTGGACTTAAACTCCCAGAGTTCCTCAGCCAGCTTAAAGGGACCAAGGTTGGAGACCCCTGATGTAAAGAACAACCTAGTGGGAAAAGTAATTACTATTACAAGCAATTAAACATAACTGAAAAGCAAGATTTCATGATCCAGGAACATTAAGACAAATTGTTGTGTCAAACATCTTTTTATTTCACATGAAAATTACAAAGAATTGTTCTAAAGCATGTGGTAAGTTTTGCACCACACGTGACAAATATTTTCATTTCATTATTTTGGATTTCTTCCCAAATTCCCTATTATGGCGCTAGGTAACAGTTATTGAATAGCACTTTGAACTGTACCTTTATTACAAGAAACCATTACCTCTTCCTTTATCAAGGAGAGACAAATCTATTTACTTTGATTGTACACATTGTCCTTAATCCTCCCCTTTATGTAACAAATAGCCTGAAGGGAAAAAAACAGTATCACCAAGCAAGAATATGAGGTAATGTGCTATCTCAGACTGTTTCCTGTATGGTGTTTTTCTATGTACAGAGACGGACAAAATGTCTCCCTCTAGATGTTGTTGGGTTCCAGTTCTCATCAGCTGTGATAGCAAGCCAGTGATGATGGATTACGGGAACTGAAGCTATCCCATTCCAGAATTACAAGTCTATTATTATTTTAACACAAGGGGCATGGCTATTTTCCTTCCTTTTCCACTGCCTTTTCAACAAATGTTCTTCTGAAACCTGTCCTTGTTTAAATGTCATAGTAACCTCCCAGAAGCTTTGAACAGCACCAGTATAAAAGTGCCTTCTGAACCAGATCCACCACCGCCGCCGCTGCCGCCACTGGAAGCAGATGGTTTTCTTCTCCCTTCTCAAACAGATTTTTTGCCACCTCCTCCTGTTCAAGTGGAAGATGTTCTTCCTCTGCCTTACCCTGAGACAGGTAAAAGCTTTTTAACGCAGGGGTCTCCAACCTTGTCAACTTTAAGACTTGTGGACTTCAACTCCCAGAATTCCTCAGCCAGCAATGCTGGCTGAGGAATTCTGGGAGTTGAAGTCCACAAATCTTAAAGTTGACAAGGTTGGAGACTCCTGGTTTAAAGAACTAGGAAAATAAATTAAAGTGTCTCAAGCCCCTAACGAGTTGGCATATACAACCCATTAATAAATGTCAGCTAGGAAGCATGGGAATAATATCCAGTGATCTTGGGAATGGAATGGCTTAGCATATAGTCCATGACTTCATAAATTACACCATGCTAGAAGTGATTTGTTTGATTGACTTATGTGACCTGATCAATTAGGTCTTATTTAGCAAACTATAAGGGCTCAATTACAGAACACCAAGGAGATGAGACACTTGACTCGCTTATATGTGAAGCAGGCACCATATTTGTTTGCAGATCTTGATTTTCCAACTTTTCCTCTACCACCATCCCTGGACAATTCCAACTGTGGTCACCTGAAGCCTCCTCTTCTGCCACCTCCACCACCCCCAGAAAAATTGTCGTGGGCTCCAGACACCTACCTGGAGAAAGGTACCTTAGTAAATATATGTGAATTGCTGAAAACTGTCCTAACCATAGATGTTGAAATGCCAAGGCACCAAAAATATTAGGAGGCATTCTTGTTGCCTTGTACTCCTAGCCAGTAATGGTTCATGATGGTTTATTATACACAGAACAAAGTCAAATCCATACATTAAAAAAGAACTTCTCCAGGGATTTTAATCCAAAATGTTTCTCAAAAGCTCTCAGAACTTAAATAAGTGTCCAAAGAGTTGAGACTGAGTTGAAAAATTGGGGACAGTAAGCAGGGAGGTGTGTCCTCAGAATTTCAACTCAGTCAATAGAACTACGAGGCTAGAGTAACCCAACCTGGATTTTCCCATGGACCCAATGGAGAACTCAGCTCAGCTGAGAATGAAGTGATACTTTTTCCAAAACTATAGTAAATCTTGGGGAAGAGATAGGTAGGATTACCTTCCATCTTAATTAGCATAAACAATCATTTCCATCCAGCCTTTTTCAATAGCAGTCAATCTATGCACTTCTATTCCATTTGCCTTAGTGAATTTGGCTATAGTAATGAATGGTATAAGGTGTAAACCTACTGATTGTATTCCCCCTCATCTTCCATTCTATCTCTTTAGCATCCTTGGGTTATCTAAGGATGTAGCTAGCTGACCTTTTATTTGTTCCATTGATTCTGATTCTATTTCTCCTCCTGTTATTTTCAGTTGTGACTCTTTACCCTTACGTTCAGAAGGAGGAGGATGAACTCTCATTTACAGAAGGGGTCATTATTTACGTGACACGGAAATACTCAAATGGCTGGTGTGAGGGTGTGACAAGTGATGCAGAGGGATTGTTCCCAGGGAACTACACTGAACCTTTGCAATGAATGTGGCAGAATGAAAGAGGGAGAAAATACAGGATCCTAACACAAGTTTTATGGAAAGCATGGAATAGTCCCACAGGGAGATAGGCTGCAAATATATAACAAATAAATTTATGTATGTCCTAGTTTAAGTTGCCAGGAAATCAGTATTCCCCTGACTTAGTTAAACTGGGCTAAAATCCAGCTAGTGAAAGGAAGGTGTCAAGAGTACTTTGGAAATTTCCCTAAATCCATTGCAATATAAACACAGGAGTTATGGTTCTTCTTTTTCTGTAATGCTTCACAAAGCCTAAAATCTTGCCCAGCAGTTAATAAAGAGCCCATCAGGGCTAATTTCTTACAAAAACAGTGATTGCTTAGAATTCTGAGGTCGGGTTTTGCCCATGTTTGATAAATGTGATGAATAAGTAAATGAACCTAGCAACAAACTTTCTACTATTGTACAGAAAATAAACATGCAGTAAAATATCCTTGAAGGTTTTGTGTGGTTTTTCAATATGCCAGCAGGTGATGCTATTTTGTAGTTTAACTCCATAGCAGCTACTGCCCCTCTCTGTCCGTTCCTAAAATCTTATTTGCATCCCAAAATTATACCACCTATTTCAGCAGCAAACAATTGAACAAAGACAGCATGATCATCTACAGTTTTTGGGGAGGGAGGGGCAGTCAGGAAAGAAATAAAAGGTAAAATTCTCTGGGTTAAGAGCAACTCCTTATAGCTTTGTAGATATAGTTATGGATATTTCTTGCAACTGCTGCCTTCCATGTCTTCTGACTTCCCAATACAGTCTAGACCTGGTGATTTCCCACCAAAGGACTAAGCATGCACAACCTAAGCACTGTCACCTGCTTTTAAAATAGACAAAAAGTTGAATAACAAATTATTGAGCTTCAAATAGTTCACCAACGTTGCCAACCATTCCAAGTCGCCACCATCAGGATATTATTATCCTGCCTTTAGCTGCGTTTTTGCTTTTTTGTTTTTAAAAAAATGTTGTTTATATACTGGGAAATGTGTAGAATATTAGGAGGGTGGGGTGAATATGACTATAAAGCACTTCCTAATTTGTGACTGAGGAAAAACAAAAGGGAGGAAGTGTTGAAACTTTCCAATTGGAATTATATAATTGGTTTCTCCAAGGGTGGTGCTTTGTTGTGTAGATACATTTGTCTCCTGTTCAGCCATTACAAATGTTTGTCACAAAAAGCTCTGGAAAATTCAAACAGAGCTGTATTTGATCACCAACAGAGACAGTTTTTTCTCTCCCCCTAAACCAAGCTCTGAGCGGTCAGTCTGAATACTGTACCGCACTTTAATTACACTCCACATGTCTCTTGGTTTGCCAAGATAGGTAGTCATGTGCATCCTCAAATCTCCAACTTAGACCCACTTTTTAATTCCCTTTATTTTGCCATAAGAGGAAATCACATCAAGTGGAAAAAAACTGAGGGATAACTGAGAGGAACAACCATCTGCCATTCTCAGATCAAAGGAGATAATAAAGCTAATTTATGAGGAAAAACAGCAGCTCACTGGTAGGACTTTAAATGAAAGAGAGGAAAGCCTTCCCCATCATAGAGATTTCACACGTTCAAGACTCTAGAAAATACAGGAATCATGAAATAGATATTTGAATATATTTTATAAGCAATTTGTGTCAGCTGAGTATACAAAAGATAACTTAACATTTAAATATTAGCTAGGTATTTCTTGTAGGATGTGTGTGTGTGTGTGCTTATAAAAGAGTTGCCATGGCTTTAAATTCCAAAAATAACAAGCAGAAAGGAATACAACCCAAAAGAATATGGAATATTTGCAGAGAATACAGACCAAGAGAGGATTACAAATAAACATTTTAAAAGAAGATATGGGCAGACAGTCTGCTGGTTTGGTTATGGAATCCGAGATGGCAAGCACATTTCAAGCCAAGGAGAAGTCCATGCTGGAGTTTTGGGGTACAACACCTTGGGAGAGAAAAGTCAAATGCTCAATTTTAATAAATGGAAATTATTCTGGCAGCAATAAACGTGTATCTAAGTAACAAATTCAGTGGAAACCTGTTCCAGTGTTGCACAGAGAAAAGGCATAATCTAGGTGTCTTGTGGTTGTGTCAACTGTTGTAATTTAGTGCATAACTGTTGTGTGTTCTGTTGTGGCAGTGTTATGACTGTAGTTTGTCTGGATGAACATGTGCCACTGACTTCTCTTTCTAATCTTGATCCCATAGCTCCGTAATGTCACTAATCTCATATTGATTGTGTTCCTTTTCCTGAGCAAAACATGAAATATAGAGTTTAGCATAGTTAACATATTCACTCTTATAAAGCTCCCTGAATCATTTTTAGGAAGCCATGATGTAGCACCATCATTCAGCCTGGACATCTTGTTAACAAGCTGGGAAGTGAGTGAATTATTTTCTCCAGAAGACCATTTCTCTTCCTCCCTCTGCCTCCAATTTATCAGGGAGCATATGCAGTATTATTTGAATAGAACAGAGAAAAAGAAGTCCAAAGTTAGATCTGAAATTAGAGGATAATTATGGATGAATGGGAAATACATATAGAAATAGCAGATTTTTTTCATGTCGTTTCTTGTAGTCTCCTACTTTCTACATTTCTAAAGTCAGGGATCAGGAATTGTGGTTATCCAGTTACTGCTGAATTATAACTGCAAGCAACCCCAACTAACAAGCCCATCATAAGGTGTAGCATAGCAACATTTGAAGGGCCATGCTGTACATCGATTATCATCACCAATAATTGTTTTTAACATGTTCCCGACACCAGGGGTCTCCAATCTTGGCAACTTTGTAACTTGTGGGCTTCAACTACCAGAATTCCTCACTCAGACCCCTGCTCTACACATCTAAAATACTTCTTTTTCTTGTTTCAATACATCAAATAGGCAGCACCACATGCCTCATTTAGGAAGCTGTTTCTTTTGGAACAGCTGATATGCTTCCTTGAGGCTCTTCTAGATCAGAGTTCCCCCAACCTTTTCAGCTTTGCTGAGTGGCAGTGGAGGGAGAGGGAGGGGGAGGATTCCACACTCCCCCACTACTTCCGCAGCCCAGTTCCGAAAGCCTCAAGGCCTGGTAGTAGGCTGCAGCTGAAGGTTGGGGACCTGTGTTCTAGGTCCGGGGTCTCCAACCACGGCAATTTTAAGACTTGTGGACCAACTCCCAGAATTCCTCAGCCAGCTTTGCTGAGATCTCCTTAAAGTTGCAAGGTTGGAGACCTCTCCTTCTAGGTGACTGATCAACATGCTACTATAGCAAGAGTTTTCTCTTGTTTTCTCTTACAATTTGCTTGGCTAAAAAGTCACTGTGCCAGTCTGGCACCTTAAAAGGAAGTACAATGTCCAGCACATGTTTAGCTCTTGAAATCCCTAGTTATTGGCTATGTTGACTGAGAATTATGGAAGCCAAACATTTGGAGAGCAGCAGATTGAGGAAGTATATCCATTGAGCATTGATCTCAGCAATAAAATGAGCCCTTAAAGAAATCAGTATTTTGGGGTCAATTAGATGATTATGTCCTGCCCAGCAACAATGATACATTTAAATTACCTTGTAGTATTTTTTTTACCTTTTGAGCATAGTTTTTGAAGATATAGATAAAGAGTTTATTTTACATTTCACTTGCTTTGTTTTGATGTGTGAATCCAGCCACTGTGGTTTGTGAACCGTGGTTTATGGCTTAATAGTATATGACCTCAGCCGAACCGGGCTGAGTAGGTAAATCATAGATTAAACAAAACCTGATCTAGCAGACACATAATTCTGCCCCATTTAGATCTACAGCAGATGACTTTATTGTCATCTTCAATGAGGCAGGACCCATGACTGCTTCTATATGCTTTGGTAGCAGAGATAAGCCTTTTCTGTATCCCCAAAATGGATAAGCAATTTTTTAGAAATGCAGTAGCATTTTCTTCATAGGCAAGCAAAGCATATGAGGCGGCAGGCACCCACCCACCCTTCCTGGAATGGACTGCCAAACTGCATAGAGAGCCCTTATTTCGAGATCAAAAGAAGGGGAGATCCAGAGACAGACTGTGCACAATGAGAGAAAGGGAGAGGGAGGGGGAAACAGAGCAGAAGCCAAGCATGAGGCAGTGCAAGGTTAATTGCTGAGATCTTTCCACACTATATGCCAGATAAATCAAGGAGAATTGCTGCTTCTGCCAAGTCTTTCCCTCAGGATGTTTCCTTGAGAACTTCTTGGAGGTGGGAACAAACCTCTATGGCAGAGTCCCAAGGGACTACAGTAGCCCGGTAAGCCCCAGATTGGTTTTTCTCTATTTCCTGGATGAGCTGATGCATGGGATAGCTCTTCCTTGGGAAGGCAACATCACTGGACTTCATTGCCATGGAAGGGCAGAAGTCATTGGCTCCATCTCCCACATAGAAGATTCTCTCAAATTTGTTTCCCTCCTGAGCTCTTTCTTCCAGGTATTCAGTCAGGATCTTCTGTTTGCACATATTTGAAGGGCACCGTGGGCAGTTGTGTGAATGGTAAGGGCCCAAGATGAAGTAGCCTGTCTTGTCAAAACTAGAAGGGTTACTGAATACTTTACGGAAGAGGGAGTAAACCCCTGCGGCCTTCAAAGAACATTCAATGCCGAACATGTTGGCATCAGAGATGAGGATAATCTCAAAGCGGTTCTGGTGCTTAGAGAGGAACTGGAAGAGCTCCTGCATGCCAGGAGAGAAGGGAATCTTTTCATAGACTGCTTTGAAGTCGGCCATCTTTACCCCTTGATCCCCCAGATATTTCAAAACCCGCTGCATGTACTCATTGTAGAAGCCTTCCCGGAAGGTTTGGCGTATGGACTCTGGCAGCTTTTTCTCAGGAGCAGCCTGGACGACAGAATCATCACTATTCTCATTTACAATGGTCTCATCAAAGTCAAAGACCAGGAGGTACTTTTGGCTTTGTGTGGCCGCCATTGGCCCATCCTGCAACAAAAGGAGGTTTGGTTAATGGAAAGCCAGCTACAGCATTTATGTTGCTTTGCCCTTCTGACAATGCAGCCCATGCCCAACCTGATTGCCTTCCTTATCTTGACAACTCCCAGAATTTCCCAGTCATTCCTGAGAATTCTGGGAACTGACATCCACACATCTCCCTGGCTGCGATGACTGTTACAATGCCACTTCCAGCAAACATAAGAACTGAATGCTTTCCCCTTGATGGCAAAACAGTGTTCAAAAATATTTCTGCATATTTTCGGCTCCAACCTTGGTGTACCCTCCCCTTCCTACCTGAACCATAAACTATCTTCAGGTGTTCTGAGGTGCCACAAACAGCAGGCAAAGGATGAGATGTTGAGTACATAGGCAGGTGCATCCATAGCAGAAGATCCTTTTCATGCACAAATAGATGATACCTCTATTTGGCCCTAACCAAAGCAAAGAATGTATGACTATGCTTAAAAAAACCTGACATTCTATCTTTGATATGCCCTTATTTTCAGTCTTGGTTCATGGGAAAAAAAAGAAGGAATGGTGACAAATTATGGAATTTGCTACTTTTACGTTCTATTTTATAACCTTTACTCCCTGAAAGGATTAGAATGCTTTGAGGTGTTTGCATTCACAAAGACTAGTAACTTTGGTGCATTACAACTTTTTGAAGATGTGATGATTTTTACCTCCCTGTCCAATGCCATTAAGATCTGTAATTATTAATGATTTTCACATTTATGATGAAGTCGCTTAGCTCTGTTGTAATAAAATTGAGATTTCAAGTAATTCCAAGTGAACTACTTCATCATTGCCTATTACTGTTTTGTGCCCACTCTAAGTCCAAGTAGGACATCATGTTTTCTCCTCACGTATCTTCAGTTCTTGACCTTAAGAGGCTTAAGTATTCAGCACAGGGGATCAGTGTTTAAGTTTCTTTTAATCCTGGTCACATCCTTTCCTGATCAAGGCAATTTATGTCCTTGGAATTCTTGCTTGTAACAAAGAGGCAGTGATAGGGTACCAGCGAATTTTGGAATATATGGAGGATTGGAGGAAAGGTGGTTAGGATAATGGGCAACTTTAAGCAGTTATTTGCACTGATATTGAATATGGATTGCCTGAGATTTTGAAGTTTCAGTTTAATTTTAGAAGAAGGTTTTGCATTTGCAAGTTTTCTGCCTGATGTAGGTGGAATTTTTATGACTTGCCAGATGGGCTGCGCCGCCTTCCACATCACCTCCAAACACGTCCCTCTTGATTTTCTTACCTCTGCTGCTTCCCATTGGTTGATGAGGTCTAATCAATGAAGTGGCGTGGCCTATAGCTTTTAAGTGGCAAGGGTGTGTAGTTAAACTGAACCACAGAGCCTGTGGCCACCCTGTTCCACAGTGTTATTTCACAGTACGTCAATACAGTATCCGATGATTCTGAGGATTTTCTTTTCTACCCCAAGTTTTCTAAGAATAGTGCTCACCTTAAGAAAGCATTGCAGCCCGATACCTTCGAAACACCTTTTCATCTTCTTCAATCTTTAGTTTCCAACGTGATGCATCCCCCAGTGTATACACTCCCTTTGCTGCCGAAGAAACCAGAGATCACAGATTTTATAAATGCCAACTTTGCTCAGCTTGTCCTGCTCACTTTAGATTTTGCCCCATATTGAAAATAAACTCCACAGTCTGTTTTCCAAAATGACTTTGATAATTACAGGTAGTCCTTGACTTACAACCATTCATTTAGTGACTGTTCAAAATTACAACAGCACTGAAAAAGTGACATGACTGTTTTTCACAATTACAATTGTTGCAGCATTCATGGTCATGTGATCAAAATTTGGGTGCTAAGTAACTTGCATGTGTTTATGATGGTTTCAGGGGGTCATGTGATCAACTTCTGTGACCGTCTGACAAACAAAGTCAATGGGGAAGCTAGATTCACTTAACAACTGCATTGCTATCTTTGCAGCTACAGTGATTCACTTAACAACTGTGGCAGGAAAGTCATAAAATGGGGCAAAACTCACTTAACAACTGTCTTGCTTAGCAATAGAAATTTTGGGCTCAATTGTGGATGTAAGTCGAGGACTTCCCATATTGCTTGCTTCACAATTCCTCACCAAGTACAAGACTGCATAAGAGCCTCTCCTTAGCACGGTTCAATTAGCTGCAGAGCTGAAGAGATGAATATTTTAATTTCCCCCATCAACCTGAAAATGCAGCGTCTTGTGCCTAAGAAAATCACACGGCAAAAAGAAGGACCCATCTGCCTCTATTCATTGAAACTGACTTGCCAAATCCTAATAAAAAACATGTGCAGCAGGAGGAGTTGAATTTTTCTATCACAATAAAAACGGTGAAATATTTTGACTTTTTAAACAGAGATGAACTCTCAGTGCCTGGGCAGCCATCAGATGCTAGAACAACTTCCTCCAACTTAGCACTTCTCAGATGTGATGCATTCTGAATGCAACAATCTCCAGCCAGCTTGCCATCTCTTGTAAACCTCAGGGCTGGATCATTCCTTACCCATGAGGAAGAAGCTAAAATGGCAGAAAGCTTTTCTGGAAAAGTATCTCTTTTATCACCATATTTTTAATCTATTGTTGTAAATACCACACTTCTGCTGCCTTATGGAAAGCCTCAACATTTAAAAAGAGCTGAGAAAACTCCAGGACTTTACTAATCCTCATGCGAAAAAGAAAGAAGAGATACTGTACACATTCTGCAAGGCAAGCTAGAGCCAAGCTGACAAAACAGTTGAAAGTCAATAGGTTGAAAGTCAACTCCTCTAGGTATTCTTACTCCCTCAAATTCCTCCATTGGATATGATGCTTTAGAAGCAGAGATTGAAAGTCAACAGCTTACAGACCACTCCTCTTCAGTGGAAGAGAACTCTCGCCCATCAAGCATACTGGTGGTTATTACAGGATGAGGGTGTGAATACCTACCTGATAAACTAAAAGAACAAAAATGTAACTGGTTTTCTAACCAGCTGTTCTGGCAGCTCAAACAGTTCTATCTTTGACTTGTTGGCTAACACTTAAAATCAAATTGGACTCTTTGAAAGAGGTCTTTGTAAAACCAGTCAAATGACAACTAGCTAAAGCACAGGTGTCAAACTCACGCCGTCAGTTGCAGTCACGTGGCGTTTTGTGACATTTTTCCCTTCTCGGAGCTGGGGTGGGCATGGCCTGAGCTTGACACCTGCAGGCTGCCAGTTTGATACCCCTGAGCCAAAGCATGGATCTCCTGTATAAAGTTTGCCACAAAAGCAGCCAGTAGATAAGCCAGCGGGCAACCTTATCTTTACATCTAGAAAAAGAAAGAGCAACAAACCAAAACAGCTGACCACTCCCCTGGGAAAGGGTGAGTAACAGACCTCCAGCGGGCATGTAACCAAAGGAGAGAGACATTTAAATTGTAAGTACTATCTAAATAGATAGTCTAAACAAATCACTTTATAAATATTAAATCATAGCAAATAAAGGATGATGTGGATCAAAAAGAACAATTATCTTATCCTTAAACCAGTTACTATGCTATGAAAAGCAGCTGATTGATTTACAACAGGCTGAGTGGTTTCCATCTAGTAGAAGCAGAGAGCAATTTTTACTTACAGTTCCCAGTATGTTGCTTAAAATGAAGACTTTTCTGCTTCCTTTCCAATCTTCAGTGTGTGTTCTGCTCAGAGGAACTCAGCCCACTCCTAAACCAATCTGGCCATGAGAGTATTACCACTTTAAAGAATAAATGTGACCACTCAATTTCATTTAATCTCAAGGACACTTTACCAATTCTGTCCTGAGAGATGGCTGCCCACGCAAAAAGTCTTCTTTATCTAAAGCAAGACAGTGCACAGGCAACTTTCTGGAAAAAAATCTTATTAACACTTTTAGTGCCGTGCCAGATTTGGAAAATGTTGCTATTATAATGATAGCAACATGGATGATTTGAGAGAAATTCCAGTTGCAAAACACAAAATAGCCAGGCCTCTTATTGATCTGGTTTTATCAACTACCCAAGACAGTTGCCATCACTTTGAGAAAAGACCTGTTGATCCCCTCCTCTGTCCTATAGAATCTAGATGTGCTGACAGTTATCAGGAAGGTTTTGATTGCCTAAAACTCTGGGAACCACAACCTGAGTCAGGTGGTGGCTGTACCAAGAACATGACATGGGTATTTGCAGCTTAACATACCCAATACCTTCACCTTGGGCCGGTGAATGGCGCAGGCTGGTAAGGCCTGTTATTAAGAACAGCCTGTTATTAAGAACACAAAGCCTGCAATTACTGCAGGTTCGAGCCCGGCCCAAGGTTGACTCAGCCTTCCATCCTTTATAAGGTAGGTAAAATGAGGACCCAGATTGTTGGGGGGGCAATAAGTTGACTTTGTAAAAAATATACAAATAGAATGAGACTATTGCCTTATACACTGTAAGCCGCCCTGAGTCTTCGGAGAAGGGCGGGGTATAAATGTAAACAACAACCAAAAAAAAATAACTGCCACACATTCTAATCTTCCAGACAGAGTTTTGCCCCACATGAAATCATGACAATGGCAGGAAGAACCTTGTTGGGGCAGAACCAACCACTCCAATGAATTATGTCAGAATGCGCACAGTGCAACTATGTGAGATTACCCAGGAGCAAATACATCACACAGAGATTTGTAATAATAAATAGTGGTTTATCTCTACAAAAGAATATACATACATCTACTAAGCAACTGGTGATGATATGCAGATGGTACCACTCTAATGGCAGAAAGTGAAGAGGAACTAAAGAGCCTTCTGATGCGGAGGAAGGAGGAGAGTGCAAAAGTTGGCTTGAAACTCAACATTAAGAAAACTAAGATCATGGCATCCGGCTTTCTCAATTCCTGGCACATAGATGGTGAAGAAATGGAGGTAGTGACAGATTTTATTTTCCTGGGCTCCAAGATCACTGCAGATGGAGACTGCAGCCAAGAAATTAAAAGACACTTGTTCCTGGGGAGAAAAGCTAGGGCAAATCTAGACAGCATACTAAAAAGCAGAGACATCATCCTGCCAACAAAAGTGTGTATAGTCAAGGCTATGGTTTTCCCAGTTGTAATGTATGGCTTTGAAAGTTGGACCAAAAGAAAGGCTGAGTGCCAAAGAATTGAGGCCTTTGAACTCTGATGTTGGAGAAGACTCCTGCAAGTCCCTTGGACTGCAAGATAATCAAACCGGTCAGTCCTAGAGGAGATCAACCCTGACTGCTCTTTAGAAGGCCAGATCTAAATACTTTGGCCACTTAATGAGAAGGAAGGACTCATTGGAGAAGAGCCTAATGCTGGGAATGATGAGGGAAAAGAAGAAGGGGTGGCAGAGAATGAGGTGGCTGAATGGAGTCACTGAAACAGTCAGCGTGAGCATAAATGGTCTCTGGGGGATGGTAGAGGAGAAGGAAGATCTGGATGAAAGTTGTCCATGGGGTCTCCATGGGTTGGACAGGATTTGACAACTAAAAACAACAACACTAGGCAAAGGTCAAACAATCAATTAGCTGTTTACAACACGGAAGCACAGAAAGAGAGAGAGAGAGATACACAGGGCCTCTCTTATAATACAGCCTCTTAAAGTGGTAAGTGTCAAATAACCCTGCTGACGCATTCCTATCATCATTACAGCATCACAGCAGCTGGTCAGCTCTTAAAGTATTTCCCTGACAAATTATACTGACATGAAACAACAATTTGCTAATGGTTACCAAGTGCAAACCACCACAAACGTTATCTGACTCTATACAGCAGCAATAGAATGGCAAAAGCAGACCAAATTACAACCAATACATACTGAAGGAGCTTTGGATCTTATTTCATCTTTAGAGTGACTGCTTGAGCCATATCATTCATTCATAGACCTCAGTACATCCCCAGTCACCCCCTGTGACAGCAAGCAAGGAGGTTCTGCACCAGAATCACTATCCTTGCTCTCTTGGAACAGTGCTGGATGGGAAGCCAGAAATAGAGACCTAGTTTTTATAAGCTATGTATGCCAATTAAACATCCTTATGTTCCAAGAGACGAGGTCAACAAATGCTCTCTTTTTTTGAGGGCTATAAATCATGATCCCTCTCAGCAGTTCCTGGCATCAGAGGAGGGAAATTTCATGCTGATCTGAGCCACTCATATCTCAGCCACTGTAAACTCTAAGATTATGTTATTTTAGAGTCATCTGAGAGCCTTGCACAAAGAGCTATTCTAAACTTTTCTGGAAATTGCTTCTCATTAATTTCTACATACTTCCCAACATCTCTCAATCATGTATTGTGGAAATTTGGGGAAAAGTGAAAAATTACATCAAATGCTATTCAATTACACTTTCCCACTGTTCACGTCATCAATGCAGTGCCAAACTAGGCCCAAATGATAATCACCTTTTGCCAATTTTTTTTCAAAATTTCACCTAATTTGCAGACTGTGTCCTCCCCACCCCCCACCTTCACCCCTAATTAAAGAATCTAAAAACCACACTGAAGATGGGGCTTACAAATGTTACCGACATTTTATAAATTGATTTGCAAATTCTGCATGGCACCACTAGTACCAACCACTCAGAAGAATTCTCACATTGGGCAGGCACAAGGCCCTCCCTGACTAACTATACTGCTATATTAAGAAATTTATCTTCTTCAGTTTTCCAATTCCATATCGACAACTGTTCTGAGACTGATCACTGTCCTAACAGATTGATTCTGAAGCCTTTTGTTATCCCCTTTTTTTGCAAACCTATCCTATTCCATCCAAAACTATTCCTAAGGGACAAATAAGAACAAAGTGGACAGGTCAGATGAAGATCAAACTAACCCAAATGCTCTCTGCCAATGAGGCACTTCACCTACATATACTGTAGTTATTTTGGATGACAAGTCCCCTGAACAGACTTTGCCATTCAGCTAGTTCAACTTCTCCACCCAATTCTCTCTATCCATCCATCTGGCACTAATAGAAATCAGAGCTCCTTTAGCCAATCCCCATTTGATAGGAATTGCCAGCCAAGAAACAACTAATTTCCTGCTTTAAGAAATACAAAAAGGATCCTCTCTCCTACTCAGCTCAAGACCTGCTCTTATTCAAGAGGAAATATAAACAAGTACTACAGGCAAAGAAGAGGCGAGCCTGATACAGTCATGGAGCCAACTAATCTCTACTATTCATTCTAAGAATTGTGGAAATGTCATCGCCTTGCTAAGATATACCGTGAGAGGAATATCTGGCATCCAAATAACCACCTAACAGAGCAAGTCAAGACCTTTAAATATTTGGGAATTGTATTCCAAGCTATTGGTAATTGTAAACCAGTGGTGGGTTACTCCCGGTTCTGTCCATTCTATTGAACCAGTAGTAGAACCGGTGGGAGGCTCCGCTCACCCGCCCCAATGTCATCAAGGGGCTTCTGCGCATACATGCACGCACTCCCATTGCAAACTGGTAGTAAAGGTAAGTAGAACCCACCCCTGCCATAAACCTGCAGCAATTAAGTCTTCTTAGTTAAGTTCTGAGCTCATCTCCTTTTTGCTACTCAGCTCAGCCCCTAGAGAGTTCAGCGCAGGTTTTTGAGAACCATCTTTCCAGCACCTTGCTTGAACCTGGTCCTTTTTAAAATTGAAACTTCTGCATGGATTTACATTCTCTTTTACTAGATTAAGTTCTCTTTCTTTCCAGTCAATGGGGTTCCATGACAGTTTCCAGTGTTTCTGGAGCCAGGCAATACACGCCAGATTGCAACTCTATGGTTATTCATGGCCAGCCATCACCTTGATAGGCTATGAATGTATACTGCTTGATCTCAAACAGTGAGCCATCAATGTAGAGCTGCAAGACTTTCTATCTCTACCCAGAAACAGTGGTGGGATTCAGCTGGTTCTATCCAGTTCGGGTGAACGAGTAGCGGCGACTGCGGTAGGTCCTGCCACCCGCCCGGACATAATGATGTCCTATTTAGCCACCTTTGGGGGCTCTGTGCATGTGCAGAAGAAATGCGTGAAAGCAAAGAGCATGTGTGGAAGGCCAAGCATGTGTGGAAGGTGGCACATGTGCTCACATTTGCAAACTGGTAGGGAAACATCTTCTTAAGTCATTGTGAACATTTCCAACAAGATAGATATCTCAGTCACATAGGAATCCCAAAATTCCAAAGGCCCTTATCTTTAGCCAGATGCTCTCAAAACAGTTGTCACTGAATGAAGATACCAAAAAAAATCCCCTTTGAACAGATATTCAACTGTGAGGTAGAGGAATACTTGAATCAATGGAACATATTATTCTTTATTGCTCTTTCTATGCAAATGCTTAGTTGGAATTATTATTTTCACTCTTTACTAAATATCCTGGTAATTCAGATTTATTTTTTCTCAAGATGTTATCAGTCTGATTTTATTTCCTTGATCACAACCAGGTACTATAAATTGCACAAAATGCCATAGCATTTATTCTAACCTTTTTTTAATATATATATATATATATTAAAAAATCACTCCTCCGCTGACGGCCAGGTCAGGGAAATCCGAATCAGGCTTGCCTCTGCAGCTCTGCCCAAAGTCCTAGCAAAGTCCTCAGAGCAGGCAGGAGACCAGAAAGTGACTTCAGCAAGATAAGTTCGACTTTGCCTGACTCAGAGACTGCCAGAAAGCAGATCCTTTATATAGGCCATGGGTGTGGCTCCATGACTCAGCACTCATTAAGGCCTGCCCCTCCCTTCCTTCTGTTGCCTCCGCCTATCCAGTCTTCTGATGCGAGGGTCACTCCAATCAGCAGCTGTTGGAAATAAACTTTCCTCAGGCTCACATGCTGTGGAGGAGGGGAGGTCTAGCTGCTCCGTTTGCCTGGGCATGGAGCCAGGGCTGGGGCCGGGGGGTGCTCCCTCCTCTGCAGCCTGCTTGGGCATGGAGCCAGGGCTGGGACCGGGAGGTGCCCCCTCCTCTTCAGCTTGTCTGGGCATGGAGCCAGGACTGGGGCTGGGAGGCATACATTCCTCCGTGTTTGGGAGCAGATAAGGCGGCCCCGGCTGCTGTGAGAGCGGGCAAGACACAACATATATATATATATATATATATATATTTGTTTTCTGAGGTTTTCGCGGATGTTTGTATACATATATATATATATATATGTAGGTCTTTGGTTATTCGGGTTTTCTCCCGCGTAAAATTGGAAGTGTCTTGGCGACGTTTCAACGAAGTCTCATTCGTCATCTTCAGGCTTCAGCTTCGTGCTTCTGGGAGCAATGTGTGACTGCAGCTGTTTCTTCCTTTTTAACTGCTAGTGGGGGTTTGAACTGATTGGGTGGGAGCTTGGCTGTGCTCTGATTGGATGGGGTTTTTTTGTGCTCTGATTGGATGGGGGTGTGTCCTGTTTGGGTGGGGGCTTGGTTGTGCTCAGATTAGTCTGAGTTGCAGGGGGATTTGAGCTGGTGAGCTGCATTGCTGGTCAAACCCTCACTAGCAGTTAAAAAGGAAGAAACAGCTGCAGTCACACATTGCTCCCAGAAGCACGAAGCTGAAGCCTGAAGATGACGAATGAGACTTTGTCGAAACTCGCCAAGACAGTTCCAATTTTACGCGGGAGAAAACCCGAATAACCAAAGACTTACATACATATATATACATATGGACATATATATCTTTGTGCGAGCAAAGCACGAAGTAGTAAGCACCAGCCTGAAGATGACGAGTGAGACCTCATCAAAAGTGTGTCACCAAGACACTCTCAACCTTGCACGGGAAAAGACCCGAATACGCCAAGACCTACATACCTATACCCGTGAAAACCTACGAAAACAAAAATATATATACTTAGTACTAATTGCAATTCAAAAGTTATCCACACATACAGACCAGTATCAGAGCAGGTGGCATATCTAGAAAGTTTAGAAGCTTCCAAGAGCTAGGAATATTATAGCGCTACAAATTATGCAGACTGACATCAACATTTGGATAATTGTATAAATTAATTATAAATTCTATAAATTAGCATATATTGCTAACTTGCTGACATTGCTGGCATTTATACCTATTGAAAAGGAGAAATTGTTTATTTCTTGTGCTATACTGACCCCTTATGTGCAGAAAAAAAATCCTGCGTAACCTGCCATTTGTCCCTGAAGAATATATTTGGATATAGCAGGGATTTTAGGATTCATCTGAATAAGGCAATACCTGCTTTTAAAGCTTTAAAGGCAATCATGAATGCCACCAGTTGCTCTAATAAGGATGTTCTCCCATACTTGGTGTGGTCTTTTTTTTAAAGCTCCATATACATTCATGGAATGATCTATTTATTGTTTGAATATTAAGATGAAGTAAGATAAAATGGTGATGTCTCACAGAGTCTCCAATCAGTGCATAGATATCTAGTCGGATTCTGCTATCAACTGACTCGAAAAAGTTTCTTTGGTCTTGATGAGGTATAGAAGTATTTGGACAGTACAAAGAATGTGCTTCCACAATCATCTGTTCACACATGTAAAATACGTGTATTCCTACTAGTTGTCCTTTGTAGTGCTCAGACTGCCAGCCGATGTACAGCTTGTTTGTTCATTTCAAACCGGGGGGGAAAAATTATATTATATTTCAAACCTTGACAAAAAATTTCCAGCAAATATGCAAAACAAATGAATGTTGATTTACATACAAAAAGAGCCTCGTGAAAGATTCACATTCTTCTGTGTAAGTTACCCTAAAATAAAGAGGTGAAACTTTGGGAGGTGGGAGAGCTGAAGACTCCTCTTGTCCTTTGAATGGCACGCTTGATAGCCCCTCTCAGAAAGTAGACAGGACCCCAGGACAGTTTAATGCAAGGTACATTTCAATGTAACGGAAATGAATTTATATAAATACAATGAACAACTCTACTTCTTACAAACTTACTCTTTTTTTCTTCGTGCCACATTAAGCATTTAATCTGAGGCCCACTTTCAAAGACCTCCTTCTGCAGCCAGGATTCTCTAGATTGCTTAATGCTAATTCAGTTTTCTGCAAACCAAAACTCTCCACACATTTTGGATTAAACAACCGACAATGTGGGGGGCGGAATATGGTAGTGTACTGGAGCTCAGTATTCAGTATTTTTTCTGCTTGGGCCTTACTACTGAGCCCAAACCTACCTCACCAAGTTGTATGCATGAAGATAGAGAGACTCCCTCCTCATGTGCGGTCTTGAGTTTGTGGAAGACCTACAGCACGGCTGTCAAACTTGTGGCCTGTGGGCTGGATGTGTCACGTGTTGACCACGCCCACGCCCGGTTTAGCGAAAGGGAAAGAAGTCCCGATACATCACGTGACGCTGCTGTGACGAAGGGAATTTGACACTCCTGATCTATAGGCACTGATGAAACACATGAGCCAGGCTGCTGTCAGCACTGATGATTAGTCCAATTTGGGAAAAGGAAAGGCTAACTAAGGGAGGAATTAAATCTGAAATGGCAATAACAGGCTTTGATCAAGAGATTGGATAGAAAGCTTGAACTCAATGCAGAGAGAAATCCTAAGTTTGTGCTAAGGTAACAAATCTTTTTGCAGTGAAATCAGAATGGCTGCCTATCCATTCCCCCTAGTTTTCTTATAAAGTCTGTTCTTGGAACACACTAATGCAGTATCTACGCCAGCAGATGGCAGAATTCTAGCATCAGGACGGCCAGCGTGGTTTTCTCCCACTGTGCTCTCCCACAGGATGTTCTCTGTCCTAGACTGCCCCCAGGTTGGCAAGCACTATGTAGAACATGTATGCAATGCTGAGGCAGCAATTAAGTCCAGTAATATGTGGCACAGCAAATTGTGGGTTTTATTTTTAGTTCTGGGGACAACCTGCCACACACAGCTACTCGCATTCAGCATTTAAAGTCCAGCCCAAGGAAGACAAACCTCAAAGGCAGTGAATTATTTTCGCATCCCACTCATGATGACATAAATGAATGGAAAGAAATGGCTCTAAGGAGGCCACTGACATTGGATCAGCCTTCCAGAGTTAAAACAGACTAGATACCCCCTCTTTTTCAAGAAATTCACCAAGATTTATTGCATAGGCTTAGCCACACATTCTCTAGCTTTAAAAAGATGAGTTATTGGTACTTTGGGCTCACCTAAAATTAGCAACACTAATTTTATGATTTTGGCAATATGTTAAAGTATCTAGCTGCAATTATTTCACCTATGCTACAGGAATCTGGACAGATGACAACCACAATGCATGGACAATGCCACACGACCCATGACTGGAATCCCAGAAAAATGCACTCTACCATGTGAAAAAGGTGGGTGCATGGGTTGGATCCTAGTTAATGAGATAAAGGCACCCTTACCACCACAATCTTTGTTAATGCCACCTTTCTCATAAGCTCTTGCACATCTGCTCTTTATTTCTACTACAGAAATCAAAATGGTGAGCAACGTGGGCCTCCTGTAACACAGAGGAACATGGTTTCCTGGTGATCACCTTTCCTTCCTTGTTAGAAATCATCCTTGCTCTAACTTAGTTTCTTCCAAGGCACAGACACTGTTTTGAGTTTTACTTCACATTGGGACAGTGATGGGTTTCAAATTATTTTACTACCGGTTCTGTGGGCATGGCTTGGTAGGCATGGCTTGGGCATGGCAAGGGAATGATACTGTAAAATCTCCATTCCCTCCTGATCAGCTGGGACTGAAGAGGCAGAGAATAGATGAGGGCGGGGCCAGTCAGAATTTTTACTACTGGTTCTCTGGATTACTCCAGAATTGGTCAGAACCTGCCGAAACCCACCTCTGCACTGGGATATGATAGAATTATGGGTCAGAATGCTGCAGGACCAGCCATTCAGCACAAAGATGTTATCCCTATGATATCTGCAGTGATGAAATAAAAGCTGTTGACATAAGCAGAAATTTCCTCTTCCTCTTACATGCAAGGCGTTGTCTTCTTCACTGTCTTCCTGCTTTATGCAAACCAGAAAATAAAAGCAGGACAAAACCTCTCAACTTACGCAAGAGCTAAGAAAAAAAAATATTTTGGAGTGTTGGTAGTTAAAGAAAACCACTCCTGAGCAAATGGAAGGCGAGAACAGGCTTAGGTTTGCAGAAGCACAAAAGAAAAATTTAAGAAAGCTCATTCTCATTCTCATTCTCGAGGGACTTGGAGTGAGGGGCACTGTTCATCGGTGGTTCTCCTCCTACCTCTCCGACCGGTCGCAGACGGTGTTGACGGGGGGACAGAGATCGACCCCAAGGCGCCTCTTATGTGGGGTGCCGCAGGGGTCGGTTCTCTCGCCTCTTCTGTTCAACATCTATATGAAGCCGCTGGGTGAGATCATCCGTGGTTTTGGGGCGAGTTGTCATCTATACGCTGATGATACTCAGCTCTATATTTCCACCCCTAACCACCCCAACGAGGCTGTTGAAATGATGTCCCAGTGCCTGGAGGCCGTACGGGTTTGGATGGGGAGGAACAGACTCAGAGTAAATCCCACCAAGACCGAGTGGCTGTGGATGCCGGCGGCCCGGTACAGTCAACTAATTCCATCACTGACCATTGGGGGCGAACTATTGGCCCCCACGGAAAAGGCTCGTAATCTGGGCGTCCTCCTGGATGCACGGCTGTCTTTTGAAGATCATATGATAGCCGTCACCAGGGGAGCTTTTCATCAGGTTCGCCTGATACGCCAGTTACGTTCCTTTCTGGATCGGGCTGCCTTATGCACAGTTGCTCATGCCCTGGTTACATCCCGCCTGGACTACTGTAATGCTCTCTACATGGGGCTCCCCTTGAGGGGTACCCGGAGACTCCAACTGGTCCAGAATGCGGCTGCGCGGGTGATAGAGGGAGCACCTTTTGGCTCCCATGTGACACCCCTCCTGCATAATCTACACTGGCTCCCAGTGGTCTTCCGGGTTCACTTCAAGGTACTTGTTATCACCTTTAAAACGCTCCATGGCCTAGGACCGGGATATTTACGGGACCGCCTACTGCCACCATTAGCCTCTCACCGACCAGTGCGCTCTCACAGAGAGGGCCTCCTCCAGATACCGTCAGTTAAACAATGTCGGCTGGCGACCTCTAGGGGGAGGGCCTTCTCTGTGGGGGCCCCTACCCTCTGGAACGAGCTTCCTCTGGGGCTTCGCCAACTCCCCGATCTTAAGTCCTTCCGCCGCGAGCTGAAGACGCTGCTGTTTCGAAGAGCAGGACTAGCTTGAACGTAGTTTTAAATTTGGGATTATTAAAAAAAAAAAAAAAGGGTTTAAATGAGGTTTTAAATTTGTATTTAAAAGTTAGAGCATCAATTGAATTTAACTGTCTATTCTTTTAGCTTTTTATGTATTATATGTTTTTCTGTTGTTTTTGACTGTGAACCGCCCTGAGTCCTTCGGGAGATGGGCGGTATACAAATATAATAAATAATAATAATAATAATAATAATTCTAAACATAGAATGTTTCATGTCTTGAAAGAGTTCACTGAGCACAGGCTCCGTTTTGTAGCTACAGAATGCTGGTTGATTGGCTCCTGTAGTGAAGGGATAACTAGAGATTGATTAGTGGTGGTGATAGTAATGGAATATCCTGAAAAAAGTTGTCTACAAAGATGTACAAAATCACAACATGGACATCTGCAGGGAAGAGAGAGAACTAAAAGTCAAGGTAGTGGCCATGACTGCACGAAGGAAGGCCTGACCCAGAATGCATCCCCCAAAAGGGGAAAGATCTGAATTTGCAGTTGCCATCTTGACATTTCTGTACTTCCCACAGAGAACATTCCTGGACCATATCTTTTTGTTATAGAGCAAAGTACTGGTCTCCTTCCATGGCTTATGTCATGTTTAGAGAACTCTCAAATGAGGACTGCATTCACACATGCTAAACCATAAATAAATCACCTTGGCCAGGTTCATACAATGTACAGTAATGTACCAAAAATTAGCTGCATGAATTCAATCCATCAGAAAGCAATATTCAACTTCGAAACGTTTTACCCCCAATGCTTGCTTAATTTATATATTCAAGGGTACCGCTGGCCTGTCAGCACTCTCCTTCAACTATTGTCTATATTTAAGGCATCTCTCCCTTTCTACCATCACTCACACTCAAGGCCATCGCTCTGTCTGGAGAGTCAAAATTTCACCCATCAGCTATACTACCTAAACTTGTGAAAATTCCTTACTGGTGATCTACGATTGTCTAACTCAGGGGTCAGCAACCTGCGGCTCTGGATCCGCATGTGGCTCTTTCACCCCTCTGCTGCGTCTCCCTATCACTCAAAATATGTGTCACAACCGCCAATGTGCGACACTCACCAGCATGTGATTTATTGAGCTTTTCAACCCCCACTAGACCAACCATGGATAAATCCAAGAAAAGAAAGTTTCAGAGGAAAACAGAATATTTAATTCAACTACATATGCTAATTTTGTGGCCTCTCAAGAAATAGTCAGGCACAGGAAGGGTTTTGTGGCTCCCAGTGTTTTCTTTTCTGTGTGAAACAGGTCCAAATGGCTTTTTGAGTGTTTAAGGTTGCAGACCCCTGGTCTAACTGCACCCTTAGGATACATTTGGATTTTCAAAAGTGTGTTCCTTGCGTCCTCTCAAAATGGGGAGCACAGGGAAGTTTCCATATCACAACATGGACACAATGCCCATTTTTCCAAAGAAAATTTACTTCCTGGCGTCACCTTCTCACGAAGCTTCTGACAGATTTCTACTCCTTCGCAAATGTTCCTTTTTTTGCTGGATGTGCTTTCAGAGGAAACACAGGACCACAGCCACTTGCTGTTTTCATTTTCCAACAAAACTTACGTGACTTATATTAGTTGCAATGACATTCTTGCGGGGGAGGGATGGTTTCAGGCACTTGTGGTTACTTTGCATTATGCTGGTTTTCCATTAAAAAAAAACCTCGTTTTTTTATCATACAGTAAGTAAGCATGCCATCCATATAACAAATCATAACCCTCTATATTCAATATTGTGGATAAAGTTTTTAAAGCTCATATACTTAGAAATTCTCTGTTGCGGGTTTGGAAAAAGTATCAATATAAGTTAAACTACAAAATACCTATATGGGCAAGTCCCAGGCATGCAACAGAGAATATAAGTACAGAACAAAAACAGGAGGTGATTACTTATAAAGAGCTTCAGTTGTAATCTTTAAATATAATGAAAGAAGAAAGGATAATTTATACTTGGTTTCAGTATGGACAGCTGCAAGCTAGATAGAAAGAGGATCAGAAAATTGGTATCATGCAAAACGAGGAAAATTTGGTAAAACAGATTAGAGACCAAAGTCAATCGCATATTGGTTGTATAGTGCATTGCTAGAAACAGATTCAGAAACAGAACTAGTTAAGGACTGTATGACAAAATGGGCACAAAATATACAGGAACCTATAAAGATGGAAACTTGGGAGAAAATTTGGTGAGAAATGTTAAATTTACACAAGCACAAAATTTAAGACAAAATTTCTACAAAATGTTTTATAGATGGCATCTAGATCCTAAAAAATTAGCCTGTATGTATCCGAATTTGCAAGCTAAATGTTGGAGATGTGACTGTGATGATGCTACTTATTATCATATATGGTGGACGTAAAAAAAATCAAACCATTTTGGATAAGAATTTGGTGGGTCATGCAAAATATTTTGGAAAAAGAAGATAAAGTTTACTGCACAATTGTTTTTACTGGGTATAATTTTGGATTGTACGATAATAGAGAGTAAATTGATTTTAAATTTAATATCAGCAGCCAGACTATTGGTAGCGCAATATTGGAAGAAGGAACATCCGCCTACGGATATTAAGAGCTGCAAATTTAGCAGAGATGGCAAAAATTTCAGCATATTTGAAAGACTGTTCACAAGAAAGATACATAGTGGAATGGAGAAGATGGATTGACTATATTCAAAATAAATATCAGACCAAGAAATATCAATATATCAATATCAAGAAATATCAATATCAAATATCAGGGCCACGGTGTGGCTCAGGCTGTAAGAAGCCTGAGCCACACAGCTTTATTAAACCACAGCTGCCTGCAATTACTGCAGGTTCTAGTCGCACCAGGTCCAAGGTTGACTCAGCCTTCCATCCTTTATAAGGTAGGTAAAATGAGGACCCAGATTGTTGGGGGGGCAATAAGTTGACTTTGTAAATATACAAATAGAATGAGACTATTGCCTTACACACTGTAAGCCGCCCTGAGTCTTCGGAGAAGGGCGGGATATAAATGTAAATTAAAAAAAAAAAAGCTTTCAAATGAATAGACTGCAAGAATTATATTTATATTTCTCTTTATGTAAAAGGAGAGTTAAGGTCCTAGGGGAGGATGAGAGTTTATGGATAATTAGCATAAGTTTAGCTTATGATTGTTAGATATTTGTTATACCCTGTATTTTGCTCTGGGAAGTCCAGGGGATAGGGGAAAGGGGAGGAGGGGGGAATTGGGGGGAGGGGGAAGGAAGGGAGATATTTGTTAAAATTTTGTAAAACTTTTTTAATTAAAAAAAACCCCTCATTTTTTAATGACAACAGATAGAAGAAGGAATTTGGTGGGCAAGGATGGGATCCACAGACAAAGTGATGCTAATGATCCCTGGATGGCTGGACTCTGTTCTAGTTGAATATTACAGTTTTTGCCTTTGCCATTTAAACTCTAGCCTTTTCTTTGAATCCACCCATGCATTCAATTCTATGAAAGCTTAGTACATGAAAAAAATGTCCTTTGTGGGCTAAAACAAGCTTCATTCTTTTCATTTTAGAGCTGCCAAAGAACTCAGAATAACTGATTGTGCGTCAAAGTCACCTCTTTCCTGCCATAGTTCCAGTGGTGGGATTCAGCCAGTTCGCACCACTTTGGGGGAACCGGTTGTTAACTTTCTGAGCAATTTGGCAAACTGGTTGCTGGAAGAAATCATTAGGGCAGAGAACCGGTTGTTAAACTACTTGAATCCCACCACTGCATAGTTCCCTACACTGAGTGGAGTCATTTTACTTTCTTGAACTGGCAAACAAAACCTGCAAATAAGTGCAGAACTGTGGTTGAATTATGAGGGAATAAAAATGTGTGATAAAAGTATTGTGAGGTCACAAGACGGTAACCGGGGGCATGCTACAATTCCTTAAATGGGACTGAAAGGTCCTTGAAAGGTGAAGCTTTTGGACAAAGCCACCATTTCAAGAGGTCTTTGATTTCTAGATTTTTACCTGAATCCACTTAATATAATGGCAAGGTAACAATATTAAGGGATGACGGGGCTCACAGCAAAGGTGGGTTCTACTTACCTCCGCTACCAGTTTGCAACGGGTGTGTGTGCTTCTGCACATGCGCATAAGCTTTTGCCCATGCACAGATCGTCCATGATGACATCCGGCTGGGTGGGTGGAGCCTCCTGCCACCATTACTATCAGTTCACAAGAACCGGGAGCAACCCATCACTGGTTCACAGGCATTCCAGGATTCCCTTGAGGAAAACTGCTTTTAGAATTCATTGTTGCCCAGAAAGTAAAAAGCTTGTCCTTGTTTCAATCAGGAAGAGAGAAATGGGGAGTAGCAATTATTTTGCATTGGCCTTTATTTGTTCTTTGGTACCACTGAATGTCATAAAAGGACATGCCTATTAAGAGTGAATTGCCTTCACAACCTAGGGACAGCAGACAGGCAGAGCAGCTTTGATAAGATAAGGGAGTTCCTTCTTAGTCTTTCCCTAGGCGGTCAAGGTACAAATGGTACCTGGGTGTGGACAGCAATGCATTTCCTGCAAATGTATTGCAGCTATCCCTCAAAGGCTTCTTCCTGTAGCTTGTTTTGGGTTGCTCTTCCATCACCACCACTTCTGGCAACCCCCAAACTGTGCTGGATAAGGATGTTATGTGAGGTTGTGCATGTGCCCCTACCAAAGCAGGATCAGGTTCTTAGGTATGCAAGGTTTTACCAACTCATCACACATCTGACTAGCATCTGGCTGAGGATTTCAATGTGCAATGTGCAACAAGGAGAATGAACGCTGAACTTTCCCTTTTGGAGAAAATCCTCATCAGCACTGCTGGGAAGGTGGAAACACAGCCTGTTTCTCACACTATGGTTAAAATTGCCAGAAGGGAAAAACTAAAGCCATTAGCAACAAGGCAACAATAGTCTCATTGGAGCCAAATTCTTGGGTGTTTCACATGATCCTTCATTCACCAACTAGATTTTGGGATTAAAAACATTTACTGCATACATTCATATACATCCATTACATGATTTCCTTTCTGATTAAGCAATACTACCCAAACTCCAGAAAAGGAGTCAGAGGTAGTCTAAAGAAATTTAAGTCGTAAGTTTAATATTAAAAAAATAGCCAAACTTATGAAATACTGACCTTTGCCATCCATCATGGCTTTGGCAACTGAGACCTTTACATAATTCTTTGATAGAGCAGAGGTGGTTTTGCTAGCTGCTGAAGCACAGGGACACACAATGCCATAGTCATCCTACCCCAAATCCAGAAAACAGTTTCAAAGTAAAGTTAAATGTCCAATCAATAGATGCTAAGGATGGCATTCTGAAAGAACAAGAAGGAAGCCATTCCTAAATGTTTCTCTGGTAGCTTTTTTGATTAGCTTTTATTAGCATATGATTTTATTAGTCATAAATAAATTAGCATATGATAATAAAAGCACCAAAAATGCTAAAAAACCCAAGGATGTTTCAGTTGATGAATTAGCAGGTAAGGAAGAACTTGTAGGAATTGTAGTACAACAGCTTCTCTAAGGTTCAGGCTCCTTCTAGCAAATACATTTTCCAAGAAAACAAGTATTGTGTAGGTTTAAGATCAGAAAAACCCATCTTCAAGACTCATATGGGAGATGACAAGATTTCTTTGGCCTGAAGACAGTGACTACTGATCCCAAATCTCACAGGTTACTATTGTTATAAACATACATTGGAAGGAGGGTGACATCATTGCTTGTACAATTCTGAGTTCCAAGGAAAGGAGAGAGGTAGATCTAATACATGAATGAATGCTACTTAACTGACAGCAAATCACACTCTGTTTTTATGTGGAATCGATCTATGTAGAATAATTTTTAATTCTTTATTATCATACAAGGTAATGATTAAATCATATTTACTAAGACAGGGAAGGAAAAGAAGACCAATTTCAATTTCTGGGTAAAGGGCAGAGATTTGTTAAAATTGGAAACAGAAGACTGATTAATTAAAAACTGTATAATGAGCTGGGCAAAAATTTAAAAAAAATCAATATAATGTACTAATTGATCAATGGAAAAATATGTGGTTAAAGGTCTATGGAGATTCTCAGTCATCCATGTCATGGTTGTCCCAACGATGCTTTTTCAAGAGGCAACTGGACTTTCTTGGGGTTTTTTGAAGACATTTCATTTCTTATCCAAGAAGCTTCTTCAGCTCTTGGATGAGCTGAAGAAGCTTCTTGACTGAGAAGTGAAATGTCCTCAGAGAAAAATCAGAAAGTCCAGCTGCCTCTTGAAAAAGCACCTTTGGGACATATGGCTAAAGGGACTGAAATTTCTATAAAATGATGTGTAAATGGTATTTATTTCCAGATAAATTGGCTAATGGTATAAAGGATCTCCAAATAGTTGGCAGAAATGCAAGACTGAAATAGGAACCTTTTATCATCTTTGGTGGATGTTTGCAAAACAGTTAAATACTATTGGATCGAAATTAGTAATATAAATCAAAATATTTTGAAAATTAACGCACAATTTAGACTACAAAACTTTTTTGTTTGGCTTTATGGATAAAACAGTGGAAAATTCACATGATATTTAATTGCTATATATGATAACAGCAGCACGGTTTCTATATGCTCGGCATTGGAAAGATCTTATGATGCCCACAAAAGAAGAAAGGTAAATAAATATGACAAAACTGGCAATGATGTCCAAGGCTCACAGCCCTCGTGAGAGAAAAATCACTGAAGAAATTCATCTATTGGTACAATCAGAAGCCAATTAGGGGCTTTTTGTGGGAGATAGAGAGAAATTAAAATTTTGACATATGGATTTGATGAACATTAAAATTTAAAAAAATTAAAGTGGCACCCATGTGCTTGTTCTAACTAGCGGAAAGGGATGAAATGTCGATATATTTTTTTTAGGCAGGGTGAAAGCAGCTCAGAAGCAGCAGGACTTCCCCTTACCCCAAAAGATTCTCTTTCAGAATTCCTATACACATATGACTTTGTTGTCTATTTTAAGAAGAAAAGAAAAAAAACCAGCCAGAAGAACACATGCTGTACTGTGTACTGACCGCCAGCTTTTATAAAAGGGTGGGTAGTGCCACACAATGCACTTTCGATGCCCCTCCCTATCAAGAAATTGTGGAGAGGCAACATTGGGTTGAGAAGAAAAACAATGGCTGGATGCCATCTGTGTCCCTGATTAACCTTAGCCAAGCAGCTTCTTAGCTTGCAGCCCAAACACAGGGAAACGTCAGCAGAGTTATTCTCTATAGCTCTGCTGAGTCATGCCAATATTTGGGCTTATCCCGAAAGCAAAGGAAGGGAGGGAGGGGAAGAACCTAATGCTTTAAGGAAGTCTTTCAGAAGGTATCAGGTACTTGTTAGAGGAGAGTTGAATAGCAGAACAAAAGGAGAACATATTTACCATCTCCTCTCCCCCAAATGCTCTTCCTCTGACCACTAGCTTTTGCCCCAGGCAGATGAATAAGAGATGCTGGGTCAGCTGATTTATTATCCAGCCAAAACTGTTCCTACAGATTCAAATCTTGCTTAGAATTTAGCCATTTCTCCCAGAATTACCAAAGCAGTTTCACTCCACTGGCCTTCCCTTGCACTGCTTATATTTTAAATCAATAGCCATGAAGAAAAGATTTCTCCAACAAGGATCTTTAAAATGTGTTGGTGAAAGCAAATACTTTGGAAAACTATTTGGAATAGCATCCTTTATTAGAAATGTTTCAATCTCTTTCCCTTTCTTTGTGTGTGCTGCATAAAAAAGCACTAAGGGTCTGCATGAATTATTTTTCTTCTGTTCAAAGCTTCCACTCCACAGAGAAAGTCAAGGATAATAGGCTAGCTAGGATTAACCTTAATCAAAGCTTCTAGTTTTCCTCATAGTATATTTGCACGGAACAGGATGTCATTCATGCAAGCAAGAGTCTCTCCTGCAGTCAAAAATATGTCCCAAACATTGTTTTACCATCTTCATGGAAAGCTGCTTTTGGTCATTATAGAATAAAAAAAACCTGCAAATGTATTTAACACCTAACATTACTTATACTGTAGCACTTCTCAGCATATAAAGCCACTTGGAAATCATTCACAATCCTTCTGAAAACTTTGCAAGAGAAAACAAGAGCCAAATTCACAGGCAAATTTGTGCTACCAAAGTGTAAGATTGCATTATGAAGTTTGAATGCCCCAAGAACTATTTTTAACATGTTGGTCACTTTCTGTAACCAGTAAGGAAAATAGTACAAGGTCTGATTTTGATTCCTTTTTAATGGACTGATTTTTATTAGGGAGGGATTTGAGAAAGTATTTTGGTAGTTTCTAAATTTAGTTTTCACGGTGGATTTTTCCCTGAAATTGCTGACATACTCTGAAACCCCTTCCTCTGCCAATAAATAAACATATGACTTCTCTGTTAGCGACTGGGCTGTGAGAGTCCTTCTCAGAAGAGAGAAAGAGAGATGGAGAAGAGTCTAACTCAAAAAAAAAAAGGGGGGGGGGAATACAGAAATCTACAGAAGTTCCAAAAAGAAAGAAATGAAAAGATTTTTTGCAAATTAATTTACATTGCCAACACTTTCATGTAGAAAAATAGCTTGCTTGTCTAAGGTGGATCTCCATATACTAAAGATACACACCAAAGATACTTTAAATTCCGTGTTGCTTTTCTCTTCTGCCATATAAGATTATGAAAAAATAGTTGTCTGATGTTTACAGCATTACAATAAAGAAGCTGAAATATTGTAAAAATTAACAGAAGTAAATGTGGGTGGTAAGAATTGGGCGAAAACAGTTATTAGGTTGATATGGGGAATGATTATGTGGGTATTTGGCACAGGTATAAGGAAAACAGTGCTTGTCCACGTGCATTTATGATTGGGAAACACACTGAGAGGTGTGTGGGATCATGTAGATATTTGGGCTTGCCCAAGAAAAAGCAAGGGTTTAGTGCAAGATATAATTCTGTTGTGTAATTTGTGCGACTTCTTAAAACCAAACCAACCCTACTGAGCTCAGAGAAACATACTCCTAGATAAATATATATGTATAAAATAACAGCAACATAGCGTTCCATAATCGTACTTTCCTATTCCAGTATTACTTGTTAACATTTTTACCAATACTGGCATCAGATTCAACTCTTGCTCTAGGGCACTCTTTCTCAACCTTGGCAATTTCAAGATGTATGGACTTCATCTTCAGAATGGGTGGGAGAATTCTGGGTGTTGAAACCCACATATCTTGAAATTATTCTAGGGTAACCTTTTCCAATTTGGTGCCATCTGGATATATTCAATATATATATATTGAAATGATGCTACTTTATTTATAGACTGGGGCAGTGGTGAAATCCAAATTTTTTTACTACCGTTTCTGTGGGCATGGCAGGGGAAGGATACTGCAAAATCTTCATTCCCACACCACTCCAGGGGAAGCATACTGCAAAATCCCTATTCTGGGAGACGGTTATTGCAAAATCTTCATTCCCACCCCACTCCAGGGGAAGCATACTGCAAAATCCCCATTCTGGGAGACGGTTATTGCAAAATCTTCATTCCCACCCCACTCTGGGGCCAGCCAGAGGTGTATTTGTTGGTTCTCCAAACTACTCAAAATTTCTGCTACCGGTTCTCCAGAACCTGTGGATTTCACCCCTGGACTAGGGGTTAATGGAGCTGTCATCCTGCACATTGGGAGTAGATGACTGGTGCATTACATGGACTAACAGTACCCATCTATACAGTAAGCATTAAATGAATTGTGTCATGTGTATTTGGTACTAATCCAAAAAAAAGACTACTTTAAACTATCTGTTCAGAAAAGCTATTGTAAAGTTTTATGCTCTGTCCACGGAAAAGACCTGGAATGGAATATACTGTACAAAATAAAGCCATAGTTCACACTGAATTAACTTGCATGGTATGACTCCTGCACTGGGGGTGCAGGGCACAACATTTTGATCTATAAAAAAACAACTATAGTGCTTATACAATATTGATTATGAAATAATCAAATTTTCCTTTTTTAAAATCTCTATTTTGTATTTTATTCAGAAAATTAAAATATAAAAGTTTTTTTAACAGAGACAAAACAAAACTTGTCTAGAATAATCTGCTTTTCTAATGCACTTTTGAAAAAAAATCCTTTTTTCCCCCAATTGATCAGGGCCTCTAATCATCATTTCTACAGACATTAATGCCATTTTTTGGAGCATATGGGTAAATGAAACTCATAAGATTTTACAAGATAAACTTTGCTTCAAAGCTTTGTACAGCTAGTAGCCTTGAATAAACCCTTCTTTGTATTCTGCAACATGGAATGAAAAACACTGCATTCCATACCTTAAAACAGTAGGGATTAAAGTAAACTAAAAAAGAAAAGCTCTCATGAATGAAGGTAAATACACAAGTCCCAGATAATGCTGCGGGATCCATTCTGAGTTGGTCACATGTCATATATATTCTTGAGACAGAGAGAAGCTTCCCGAAGACGAAGACGAGCTCAAGCATGAGCCCAAAAGCTTGGGAAGAATAAATCTTTGGTCCCAGTGACCAATTCAGATTGGATCCTGCCAGTGGTAGAATTCAATTTTTTTTACTACAGGTTCTCTGGGCGTGGCTTGGTGGGTGTGGCAAGGGAAGGATACTGCAAAATCCCCATTCCTACCCCACTCCGGGGCCAGCCAGAGATGGTATTTGCTGGTTCTCCGAACTACTCAAAAATTCCACTACCAGTTCTCCAGAACCTGTCAGAACCTGTCAGAACCTGCTGAATTCTGTAAGAAAACCTCTAGCATCTTAATGTAGATTTGATGCTGAATGGGTAGCAAATCTGTGAGTATGTATTTATTAATCCTGGCTACTTGCCTCTTTCTTTTCCATCCAGGATGCCAGGGCTTTCTTAGTTTGAGTAATCTTTACCTGCAGCTCAGCACTTTACCAGAGCACTTTACCTGCAGCTTGCACTTACCAAATACCAAAATCCCTATAATACTTTCTTCCAGCTTGAAGAGTTGACTAGGAAATTGCCCAGTCCAGTCAGCCTGCTAAACTGGTTTCCTTGGAGCCTGACTCCTGAAACTCTGAGTTTCTGGCATTATCAGCAATTGGTCCTTAATGTACTAGTACTGCTCTCTCAGAGTAAATAGTCCCAAATCCCACCTTAGAGACTTTCAATATTTTTTTGCTTCCCCCCCCCAGAGTGGATCAGGTGCTAGTCTTTGGCCCACCTCCAGTGGCAGGTACTTTAATGTTTCATTTGCATCTTTTCCCATACAGCTAAGGAAAATATATGGAGGATGGATCTATCTATCTATTCAGACACTGAGAAATCCATCTCTGTCTAGTTGTAGGACAGAATTACTGCAATATTTCTACCATGCTCTGCTCTACCTAATTTTAGGATTGTCAAAGGCTAGGAATCTCCTAGACAATTTTCCTACTATACAGTCAGCCCAGGTTACATTGCCCCTCCATGGATCAAATAAATTGAAAAGGGGATGGAAAAAAAAGACTGGGCAGAAATTGAGGATACATATAAACAAATAGCAGTAGGCTTGTAACTGCCTATGAAAAACAAACACTGTTGAAAGAAAGAAAGAAATAATGAAAGAAAGAAAGAGGGAGAGAGAAAAAGGAAGGAAGGAAGGAAGGAAGGAAGGAAGAGGAAGAAAGGAGAAAGAAAGTGTGTGTGTGTGTGAGAGAGAGAGAGAGAGAGAGAGAGTGAGAGAGAGAGAGAGAGAGAGGGAGAGGGAGAGACAGAGAGAGAATTGAAGAGAGGCTGTTTGGAGTTTGACAAGTGGTCTCTGGGAATGGATAAAGAAAGAAAAACCTGGGCAGGTCTTCTGGGCATACACCCACTTCTACATTAATTTTATTAAAAAATTGGTACCAAATATACACATCTGCATCTTCTATTGACTAGAAACAACCCTGTGAAGTCTTGCCACTGTTGCTTTAAATCCCTTTAAAGGGGAAAACTTCTTCCTGATTTGAAGATGAACTTGCAACACATGACTGGACCAGTTTAGGCTAAACGGTTATGACACCTAAAGTCAACATTAAATTCTGCACTTCTGATTCCCCTTAATCATTGCCGATCCTTTACTCCCCCCCCCCACAAATGCAATCAAAAATAGAGATGGAAAAATCTTATATCTACTCCACAAACTAAGTTACTTATTAGACCACCACAACCCCCAATAGTAATGAAAACTACTAGGAAAGCTTGCTGTCCCCTTCCGCTTCTGTCAACTGCTAGCAATCTTTTCTTGCCGCTCGCTGCCACCTTTCCAGCAGCCGCTCGCACTGGGGATCATCAAGACCACGGTGTCCCCGTTGCCCTTGGGCAAGTCTGAAGTCTTCCCTCCTCCTCCAATGTGCGGCAGACTCACGTGTTCTTTTGGATCTGATCCCGCTTGTAAAAGGGAGTGAGGGGGTCTACTTTCGCTTCAGACTCCAACTTTGGTCACAGCATGGTTCTGACTTCGGCTGGTGGGAACAGCTTTCCCCTTTCCCCTTCCAGTTTGGCAGCGAGTCTAGCGGAGAGCTGTCCCCATCCCCGGTGACCGGGGCGGAGCGGGGGTGGCGAGAAGGCAGGCCCGGCTCTTCTTGGCTTCTGCCTCTCCTTGCAGCATACAAGAAACCCCGCGATCTCCGGTCTCTCTTAAGATACGGAAACTAAGCCCGGCGCCTGATACATAGGACAACCGCAGTCCCCAGACGTCACAAGGGAAACGGCCAATAGGAACGGCTCGTGGTCACAGATCAAAAGAGGAGATCGCGACGGAGAAAGAGCATCCATTAGCGCTGCCCCCCCCTCCCTGCCTCTGCGCATCTCGAGACCACCGCGGAAACAGAAATTGCCCCGAAGTTTGTCCCGCGGACAATGAGCTCTTCCTCAGACCTTTTATGCACGCGAAAGATTAAAAAGCTAAATTTACTGCCACGCATGCCTGGACCGCCTGCAAAGAAAGAAGGGGAATGCGGGCAACCGTGTGAAAGAGAAAGAGCAAAAACCAACCTGTGCTTGCGCCATTCCGACGAAAACGCCACGCGCTGCCAGACTCCAAATAAGTTCTAACTAGGTCGTCTGTCCGCCCAGATCCATCCTTTTCTCTGTGGCGCACACCCGGACAAGCAAGAACTTCTTGAGCCACCTCAGCTATTTGCAATCGCAAGCAAAGAACAAGTAGATCCTTCTGATAAAACTTAGTCTTCGTGCAACGCCGTAAAACAATCCCCTCCCCTTACACTTTTTATATTTCTTCTACACTCTAAACTGTGTAAATGACCTTCGCCAGAGAGTCAGATGAAGTAAAGAAAAAGCCCAGAATGTAGGAAAGGTAACTAACTTCTACAATTTTTTAAGCCTTGTTCTATAGTGTTACATTTGGAAATACATAAAGAGGCTGATTCTTAAGACCCCATCCTAGAGATGCTAGGAAACATACTGGCGCAGAAAAAGTTTCAACATTTTCCAAATCCATCCCACCCAGACTATGAAAAGCAGAATTAGGTATAACCTGAAACTGGAGCCCAACTTTTGATGGAAGGAACAGAAACCATGCCATTTTTGAAAGTGTCAGCATATTTCCAGTTTCTGAACAAGACATGGGAACAATAGATGTGTTGGATCACAGATGAAGACATATGGAAGTCGGGGAGGTTCAATTTTGAGCACTATCAATTCATAATAAAAGAAAGTGAGGCTGAAAAAGATCTTTCACCCAAAAGAACTTGTAGGAATGATCAGGCTCAATGTTCTAAACAAAGGAATGTTTAGGAGTATCAAAGTAAACAGCAATATAATATTATAGTATCTTTTCTCACTTCACTGTGTAAGTGTTCAATTATGTGCACATTTTGCTGGAAAACAAATCTATGAAACACGATACAAGGCAGGAAAATTCACTCAGTATTGACCAACTCATGCAAGTAAGCCCAGTACATAAATGCTACTGATCAACTCGGTAATCTAAAGGCCATAGTCATGTGTTGTTGTCAAGTGAGAAAAAACATATCCACACACAGAAGTTCCCATTTACTGACTTACTGTTAAAATCTATACACAGAAATCAACTAACAGCACATGGTTAAAACTAGATAAGGATCAACAATATTCAAGGGAGTTGAACTTAGTTTGCTTGTGACTATGTAACAATTTAAACAGATGCCTCTTTTAACCCCTCCCCCAGCACTGCCAATCCTTCACCCACATGTGCTGATTTCATGATTTAGAAATACATCAGAGATGAAATCTGCTTAAGTAAACACAATCTCCAATTCTAAATGTTGTTGGGAATTGGATGGCATATAAATTTGTCAATTAAATAAATAAAATTAATCTGAGTATTGTCGTTTTAAAGATCTGAATTGACATTAAAGATCTAAAGATTTACTTCCCCCTCTTAATTTTCCATTTTTTTAAACCAAATTATCCTTCAAGTCTTTATTACCAACCAACTCCAAATCTCCCAGAAAGAAACTATAAATACGATGGACACTTTGCCTGGGGATTTGGTTGTAGGCAAATAAATTGATTTATAGAATTCCAAGTCAATATGAAATATGCCAGGTCACCAGACCACATCAGGCTCCAATTTTACAGGTTACAAAATTAAGTACAACCTCAGATGCCTTGAATAGTTTTAACAAGGCTCCCAACTCCACCTCTAATTCAAAAGCAATGGAAAAGTAGCTTGCAGAAGATGTTTGTCCATCTAATAACATTTTCATATTAGTACATTAAGAATAGAAATTACTATGTTTCTTAGTATAGGATCATTTTTAAAATGGTAAACTTTGAATTAAGCAGCTTATAAAGATGTACAATATGTACCCAACCTCAAGTCTTGGATTTTGCCCCCAAGCCCTTTCAAGAGTTGCCAGAAAGCAGATTTTTTAATATGACAAAATCAATTAATAAGGATCAACCATATTAACTGAAGGACTAATACATTAAACAGAAGCAACTTCAATTTTTAGTAATGGCTTTATCTGCTTCTGACAGTATTTGATCTAAGTCTATAACCCCTCCCCAAAAAAGTTGGATTATATGCTAGATAGTTAGCTGTTAGTACCCCATTCCATAAGGAGAATCTGAAAATCAAGCAAACAAAAATAGGCTTGTTCTTCAAAAGGTTACCACAATTGAAAAACATTGCAACACTAATGGCTACCTATAGATTTCAAAGTCTACCACATGGAACATTAGATTAGATTATAGGCTTCTTTGTAAAAACATTGGATTACAGGCTTCTATATAAAAAACTGGCATGTTAAACAAGTCTGCCTCCACCTTAGCATTTTGTGGACATCTTAGCAGCATTGGTTTTGCACAACCTTCTAATTCAGCTCCACATGGTTCAAAGAGATAAGGGAAACAGGTCATTAAAGACAAGGGTGTGGACTTTACAAAGACTATTTTTGCCTGGAGGAAAAGTTATAGATCTTTTAAGAATTTACTTGAAGAATGCCTAAAATATGCTCTTTTAAGGGAAATTCTGCTTTTTCTTCAGCTGGCTATGCATTCTTGTAATAAACTTGCTTGCTACACATTTTCAGACTTTAAAAAAGTGTTTATTCTATGTTCTTACTTAATATAATAGAGTAATTTTACTTCAGCTTTTAGCTTCATAATTTTTCAAGAAGAAGAATAGAAAAATCACATTTGGGCTTATATTTACTTATATAAATTATTATATAAATTATTTTATATAATAAAATTTACTTATATAAATTATTTATTTATACTGCCACCATTAGCCTCTCACCGACCAGTGCGCTCTCACAGAGAGGGACTCCTCCGGATACCGTCAGCTAAACAATGTCGGCTGGCGACCTCTAGGGGGAGGGCCTTCTCTGTGGGGGCCCCTACCCTCTGGGGCTTCGTCAACTCCCCGATCTCAAGTCCTTCCGCCGCGAGCTGAAGACGTTGCTGTTTCGAAGAGCAGGACTAGCCTGAATGTAGTTTTTTAAATTGGGATTTTTAAAAAAGGGGTTTAAATGAGGTTTTAAATTTGTATTCAAAAGTCAGAGCATCAATTGAATTCAACTATCTATTCTTTAGCTGTTTTTAATCTATTATATGTTTTCTGTTGTTGTTGTTTTTTGTCTGTGAACCGCCCTGAGTCCTTCGGGAGAAGGGCGGTATACAAATATAATAAATAAATAAATAAATAAATATTTGCCAAATTTTAATCAAATTACACTAATGTGAAAACAACACATCTTTAAGAATCCAATTGTTACCCTAAATAAAAGTAGCAATAGCAATAGCACTTAGACAATTATACCACTTCACAGAGCTTTACAGCCCTTTCTAAGCAGCTTACAGAGTCCACATATGGCCCCCACAATCTTGGTCCTCATTTTACTGACCTTGGAAGGATGGAAGGCTGAGTCAGCCTTGAGCTAGTGAGGATCAAACTGCTGGCAGTCAGCAGAATTAGCTTGCAGTACTGCATTCTAACCACTGCTCCACTACTACTGGGATACCATATAAAATACTGTAATACTATACCAAAGGTGCTTTTTCAAAAAGCAACTGGACTTTGTTTTTTCTTGAAGACATTTTGCTTCTCATCCAAGAAGCTTCTTCAGAAACATTTCAATAAACTGACTGCATTTATGGGACGAGCAACTAATACAAGGAGAAAACTGCCTGCATTCAATAACAAAAATCACTTAATCAGCCACTATAACAGCAATAGGAGAGAAGATCACAATTACTGTGTGGTGAGAAGAGGGAGAAGTGAATTGGGAATATCTGTATCCTTTAAACAAACATGGTGGACCTTCATTAATGTATTAATAGTGTTTACAGGGTTGTTGAGAATACAAAAAGAACTATTGTTTTATTCTTAAATCAACTGATTCCTCTGCTGCCAACTTCATCTTAAAGACCTGCAGTAGAAGAATGGTTATCTTCTATAAAGGGAAACTAAGAATTCTGCTGATATTTAAATGCTCTACAACACTTGTGTTTATTGTGTTTATAATGAAATGATTTCTTGGCAAATTTCAAATATTCTCAATACATGTTTCAGGGTAATAAAATATGCCCACTTTTTCCACTCTTCGAAGCAAGCTGAACAGCACTCTCTAGTTTCTAGGAACTATAAGCTGCCCATCACACGTAGCCTTCCCAGCCAGCTGGGACTGACAAAAAGCCAGTCAGATAATCCCCCAAAGTCATGAGCGAAGGTTTCTGATGAAACTCTAGAAGCACAGCTAATTCATTTATTTTGAGCACTGCCTATTGGTGGTGAGCAAGATGAAATACTAAAAAAAGGAATTTACAACAAACCCTATTAACATATATGACAGCAGAATTGAGGGTTGGATTAGTGACAATATCCTCTCAAAAGGATTGCAAGAACATTTATACCAATCTACAAAACCTCTGATGAACTTTGATTTATTAAGTGCTAGTTTGGTCTAGTGATTAAGGCTCATGAGACTATGAGTTCTGCCTCAGCCATGAAACAATCCACCCCCAATTAGCTGCTCTTCCTGTTCTCCTACAGATCTGATTTATGATCAGTAGAATTTGTATATTAACATGGAATCTAGCAGAATGGAAGAACAAACTATATGATCTATCCGAATTTCTGTCCAATTTTAGCCTGATCACAGGCATGGACAACAGCTGCAGATGAACGAATCTCAATACCTGGTTTTAAGTCCTGGGTCACCCTGGCACGGAAAGTAAAAGAGAGGGCTTTTACTTTCAGGTCAGGAGTCAGGCCATATTGACCAGTGACCACAGAACTAGGAAGAAAGGACACAGAAAAAAACCACGGATGCCTCATCTTTTTGCTTAGCTATTAAATTCCAATATATGGCCTCTGTGATTGTGATGTTAAATGTGTATACTGTATATCCCTATAAACGTTTACATTTTACTTCCCTGACATATGGGTGAATTCAGAGCAAACTCTGATAGAGCTATATCTTGAAACTCATGACAGTTACAATTGTTTGGGAGATTTTAGTGTGAGGATGGAGCCTTCTATTCACGATATTAGTAATCTGAAAATCCTCAAAGAATTTAACTCCCCATTATCTTTATGGAAAGGAAATGCTGATGAATACTAGTTGTTAAACCTAGTATGTAAATATAACTTGCAAATCCTAGGGGCAAAGACCAAAGTTCTGTATATCCCTTTACTTACCAGAGAGAAATCATGTAATATTTTATATTAGGTACATGTCTCCAACAGTAATGTGACCCTTTTCTCAGACTTCCAGGTTTATGTAAGAACACCAACCTGTTGCTGTTAATTTCTATGACCACTCAGACCTCAGACCCTATACAACTGATAAATGGATTTCCCAGGACAGAAGAATAAAATAGAACAGAGTGGATGTGAGAGCTTGGACTGAATACATGAAATCTAAGCAAACCCTGACTCTGGTAAAAAATTACTTCACCTTGCACAGATGTCAACTCTGTACTTATAGCCTATGAAAATCTAAATGTAGGATTAAGAAAACTCCTAACTGAAAATGCTCTCCTAGAAGACCCCAAATAAAAATGTCACTCTCTGAGAAAAAGATTTAAGGCGTGCTATGCTTTCAGTATGGAACTATGCATCAAATAAAAATCATGCTACCATACTAGCATTTAGACAAGAGTACAGGAAAACTATCAAGTGCAAGATGCCTCATTACTTGTCCACTCTCTGGTTAGATAGCAACCAAAACCTCAGTCTTTTCCTGGCATTCAGTTGCAGGACTATTGCAGGAATGTGGGTTCTCCTTGGACACCCCTATGACTGCCACAATGTGGGAGGAGTATTAGAGTTAATAATTCACTGTCCCAAGTTGCAGTGGACTACAGCAGCAGCCCCCAAGCCACCGGCCAGGGATCAGTATGGTCCATGGCCTGTTAAGAATTGGGCCACACACGCTGCTGCTCAATAAAGCTTCATCTGCACATGAATGGATCTAGGTTGTGCACAAAACCACCACCACCACCAGTCCATGAAAAAATAGTTTTCCACAAAACTGGTTGCTGGTGCCAGAGAAGTTGGGAACCACTGGACTGGAAGACCCACAAAATGATCAACAGAAGGCCTGTAGCTTACTCCACCATGGCATTTAGTGACTAAATGGGAGATTAGAGGACTCATCCAGACACTGAAGTCCAATAAGGCTCCTTTATATGATCCCTATCCTTAATTATTTAAATGTCACATTGACTAAGTAGGCTCTGTTACCTGCAGGTTTATTTATTTACATAAATATTTCCTGCCAAATTCCAACTGGTTGGGAGCTCTCTATTGTGGTTCCCATTGACAAAAAAAGGGTGATAAGGCTGATTCCTCGAATTATAAACAATTAGCCTAACTGACATAATAGCAAAACTGAAGACCAAATACCCTTTATATAAAATTCAGGACAGGATAACTGAAAAAGATTTGCTTCCCAAGGAGCAAACCAATTTTGCATTGGGTGGTTCCACTACTGATAACTTCATTTTGTGCCATCTAACAGAAAAATATAGTTAAAAGGAATACAACTTTTTACGATTTGTATAAGCCTCAGTGCAGCATTTGATTCAATAAGCAGGGTCCTACTCTGGACTTGAAAATGGGATTCCAGACTCTTCTTAATCAAAATATTAAACTTATGCCTAAGGATACTGGTGGCAGCACAAAGTTCCGTGACAGGAAAAATTAGTACCAATAAAGGAGTCAGACAAGGATGTATAATGGCTCCCATTTTGTTTAGCCTGTATATTAATGACATCACAAAGTTCCTTCATTCTGCTGAAATGTATATGCCTAAAGTTAAGAATAAACATGTAAATATTCTGCTTTATCTAGACAACCTGGCATTGATGACATACAACCAAGTAGGCAAGAGGAGATTGCTATGCAGCTTTAGATATACTATGTGTTCAAGTACCTGAAGTGATCTTTAAATTACTTTATAATGGCTTGGTAAGACCACACTTGGAATACTGAGTCAGTATTCAGAGAAGAGTAACAAAGATGATTAGGAGATTGGAGGCTAAAATGTATGAAGAATGGTAGCAGGAATTGGGTATGTGTTGTTTAACGAAAAGGACAAGGGATGACATGATAGCAGTGTTCCAATATCTAAAGGGCTGTCACAAAGAAGAGGGGGTCAAACTATTCTCCAGAGCACCTGACGGGCGGACAAGAAGCAATGGATGGAAACTAATCAAGGAGATAACCAACCTAGAACTAAGGCGAACTTTCCTGACAGTGAGAACAATTAACCAGTGGAACAACTTGGCTCCAGAACACTGGAAATTTTTAAGAAAAGACCTAACAACCGTTTGTCTGAAATGGTATACTGCCTGAGCAGGAGGTTGGATTAGAAGACCTCTAAGGTCTTTCCTAACTCTTTATTTCTGTTAAGAATAAATCAAAAATTAAGATAGCTGTTTTTGGGGAGAAAGCATACCAGTTATTATTGTAGTCTGTATTTGGAAACATACTTCAAATCAAGTCCTATCTATACTTAGGGCTTATTTTCATAGAAAGAGGCTTCTGCTCTCACATTTTAAGAAGAGTTTTTTAAGGGCTGCAATCTGTGCCAATGCCATAAGACAGCTCAACAACTCAGCTACCTGAGTTCTCTAATCTATATGTTGTGCCTCGTCCTCCTTCCTCTCCTCAGCCGGCCGCCTCCCATCTCGTCCCGGGTCTGCTATCAAACTCTGAGAATGAAGATGAACGGCCTGTCATGCCTCCAGCCCCAGCCCTGGCCCCATGCCCGGAGAGGATGTCAGGAATGAACAAACAAACCTCACTCATACGGCAGTGTGTTCCTTTGGCTCAGCCATCAGAGGAAGTCAGCCACGGACTGGAATTACTCGGGCCTACTCCTTCTGACCCCTCCCTTTCTCAAACAGCAGAAAACAATTCAAAGTGTGAGGATCCTTGCTTTCAGAGATCTGAGAGGCAACGTTAGCAGAAGGGAGGGAGGGGCAGGCCTGGATAAATGCTGAGTCATGGAGCCACACCCCACAGCCTATATAAAGGACCTGCTTTTGGCATTCCTTAAGTCAAGCAAAATCTCACCTAGTTTGCTGAAGTCACAATTTGGATTCCTGCCTGCCCTGAGAAATCTGAAAGGAATTTGGCAAAGCTGCAGAGGCTTCGTGGCCACGCTTGATATGGACTTCCTAGACCCGGTCGTCAGAGGGGGAGTGGGACACGACACTATATATATATATAAAATGGATGGTATTCACTTACCTTCGCTACCGGTTCGCAAATGGGAGCACACGCTCAAATTTGCTCACAATAATGAGCAACCTATGCTCACAATGATGACTTATTATAAACATGTATTATTTTCTTTGTATTTTTGTATTAGTTTTTTATTTGATATGGTCAATTGACTTAATTAATAAAGTCATATTATTCAGAGATATTAATTAGATATATGTATATTTTTAAAAAGTATTGCTAATACAATTGTAGATAAGCCTATCTCTGGATAAACTGAACCCAATTTTAAAGTGTATTCTAATATGTACAACGTTCAGTTTCTCTGCAGGTGTATTTGGTACTGTAAAAACAAGCAAGCCATTTTACTTTGGTGTTAGGTGCAATTTCCATCTGCAGCAATTATACAGCAAAACTACTTTCTGAAAGAATAATCTGTCATGAAAACACTGAGCTGACTTTTTTAAATATCTAGGAAAAGTAGATATGCAGAAAATGATGTAGTGAATTCTAGAACTCAACATGAATTTGTCAGGAATAAATTTTGCTAGATTAACTTTATCTCATTTTAAGTATAGTCAGCCCCCATGTTGCAACCATTTATTCTGCAATCACTCAAAATTACTACAATGCTGAATGAAAGGAATTTATCATGACTCCTGGGAGTTCCTGTTGTCACAATGGTCACATTATCACAATATGGGTATTTGGTGGCTAGCTCGTGATTATGACTTTGCAGTGAGTTATAATTACATTTGTGATCTCTGATGTTCCCTCTGATTTCATTAAAGCATTTGGTATTTTATTAGGAAGCTATTAAAATGAGGGCCGGTGCATATAATTAAGTGAAAACACAGCTGGTTTTATTGTTTTCAGATCAAACTAGACTGAAGTATTGAACAAGGGGCCACTAGTTCAATCCTTAGTTCTTTATGTTCAAACATTTGTATTAATTACTATTCTACTTGACTGTCACAAAATATGGGTTTGTAAATACTTGTTAAGCATTTCCTCCCACTTTTTTGCCTTATGTATTTTAAATATCTGTACTCCTGTTCTTTCCTGCTGCTTTTGCCTTTCTTTTCTCCTCTTTTCTGCCTTCTTTTTATGTAATTGCCTACCTTTATCCCCTTCCCCCTTCCCTCTACAATACCTCTACTGGGTTGAACCTGTATATTGGTCATCAACTGTAACCAATGATTTGATTTATAAATTACTTAAGGAGGTGGATGGAATACTTTTCACACTTGCAGATGTCATTAACCAGTTGGGATTGTATTTGAAACCTCAGATGACAGAAATATATTCCAAAATAATGACAAAATAGAGAAACAAGCTAATATAGAAAAAAATAATGGGAGACAAATGTAAGGCTGTTATATTCAGTGTTAAATATTACATTTTAAGAAAGAATCAGAGAAATTAGAAATAGTTCAAGAATGAGTAGTGATGTTGAGTCTTTGGAAGCAGGGTTTAACAAACTTGGTATGTTTAGCCTTAGGCAAATGTAAGGAAGGGTGTGATAGGAGTGTTCAACTCTACAGGGTATTCTCTGCTACTCAATACACACACACACACATTGATTATATAAGGCTGATTTCAATGAGTATTGTTTTTAAAAAGCCTTCAGAATTAATGAACTCACTAATGAACTAAATTATCTAGAAATGTGGTAGATTCCCTTTATTGGATGTATTCAAGCAGACGGTACCAGTCGCCTGCAGGGAACTTTTAATTTGAATTTGTGCACTGTGCAGAAGATTTGACTTGAGACCTCATTCAGCATGAAAACTCAAGGAACAAATCCCCAAACTGGATTTTTAAATTTTCAATATGCTATCAGGTTTTTGGTTATGTTTTGTTGGTAGATAATACTCATATTGTTATTAATCCGATAGATGAAACACTGGACAAGCACTGAGATTCTCCATGTAATTTTCATTTTGGATAGCTGCAGTTCAAAAGATTAATTTTTAAATTGTTTTTATTTATTTGTATCCCACCTTTATTATTTTTACAAGTAACTCAGGGCAGTGAACATATCCAATACACTTACTTCCTCCTATTTTCACCACCACTACAACCCTGTGAGGTGGGTTGTGCGGAGACAGATTATCTGGTCCAAAGTCACATAGCTGGCTTTCAATATTTTGAACTGAATTACAATTTAAAACAAGGAACATTTTGCTATTTTAACTAAAAGCAATTCATCTATTTAATAGATTTCATGGTATATACAAGAAGCATCCTTTCCCCCCTCAAAAGATAAACATTAAAAGTTTATTAAAGGATTGCACAATTGTTATTAATATTAGGTATGATATGTTATAAAACAAAAGTGGGCAAGTTCAATAATGCAGTGCATAACTTTATACTTTGATTTTGCATGAAGAAAATTTTATACTGAATACAAAAACTATGTTCTTGGTTTTGCAATCCTATTTTTAAATTGCTCTTATAGCAGCATCACTGATTCAGAAATGTGAGGAACAGTGAACTGCATTCTTCATAACTATTTTCTCTTGCACAATTTTGATAAATAAATTTGCATTACAAAGTGAAAGCAAACACATGCAATTTTGAAAACAAGAGTACAGATGCCAGATTTAGGTTTCTACCTAAACTACAGAATGTTACAATTACTCTTCTATTACACTCTGTTTTGTTTTCATAATTGCTGCAATTCCTCCAACTGCCATCCCAATATCTGGTTTCATTCTCTCCTCCTACTCTACAAAGTTTTTGAATAAATGTTGGAATCTTTTTATCTTGAATTGTGCACAAACTGTGTTTTATTTACAACTTAAATATGACAAGGACTAAGGCACTGACTGTACCAACAGTTTGCTCACTGACATACAATTGGTGGGAATTTCAAATATTTATCTCAACTATCAAAGATAGCACGGAATACTTCTCAGCATCAACTGGTCAGTTAGGATCCACAAATAAGTAATACTCTGACCTAACATAGCACATGATAATGGATACCATCCTGGATCTGTAATAGCAATGTAAGATATAACACCTGCATCACAAATATATACAAAAGCTTCACTTTTGCACTCTAGCCTTTCTTGTTATCTGACAATGTTAAAGATCTTCATATATATATATATATATCTACAAATTAGCTAGGGTTCCTTATTGAAGTTTTTACTAAAAAGTGAGATTCTGAAAGTACAGCAGTTGCTTTTTCCTTCACTGATCGTTTAACTTGTCCTGAGTTACACTTAATTTGTGGAACCAATAGGCCTTTGAATACAACAGAAGAACCACAGAGCTAATCTTTAGTGATTTGCATATGGATTTCCCAAAGTGGATGGCCACTGGAGAAACAGAATGCTAAGCTAATTGTTTTTCTGGTGTGAATTATAGAAAACTTCTGTTACATTTTTATCTGTTCAAGGCAAAGTCAAATGTAGCTTAACTGCTAAGATATCCAGTTATGGTCAATGATATAACTGAAAAATAAAAGTAAATCTTCTGATAATTTAGATTTCAATGTGCCAAAGCACAGCAAAGTCAAGAGCCACAATGCCTATGATGTTATTTTTATCCAAACGAAGCTTTAAAATATAAAAAAATATATATACTGTCAACCCACAGAGACATATATGCATATACACATCTGAAAAAAGAGAAAGCATGCAAAGAAATGCTAATTTAATTTTTAGGAGGAAAAATAACAACTAGCTTTTTTGGGAAAAAAATGGAAGTTCTGTTTTACGAGCACGTGCTCTTCTGGATAGAAAAACATACTGTCATGGAATTTAAAATTTAAATTTATATAAAAATGATGAAAGAAAGCTGGCACTGTAGTAAAACAAAGCAGAGATCTTATCTCTTCTGCCTAGTTGCCATTCCCTATTCTTGCATTTCCTTGCAGCAGAATATTCAAACAGTAGATTACCTTATTTCTGTCCCAGGAAGCTTTCAGTTACACATTTCACAAAAAAACAAAAGACAAAAAGAACCTTTTGTATAGAAAGTAAGCGGATTCTAGCTTAGAGGGGGAAAAAATGATACATCAGCTTGCAACTATTTTGTTAGATGAAGTTCAAAAATAATCAAGAAATGGAGGTAGAGTATCTGCCTAAATGTAAAGACTAGTTTGTTTAGTATCACAGTAGCAGAATTACTTGGCCCCTCAGTGTGCATTTGTCTATATATTTATCATAAAGCATTTAAACAATAAAAGAACAAATTGCACAAATCAGCAATTTCTTTTGAAGTCATTCTCAGTTATATACAGGATTCTATAGGCCAAGGAAAATGTCTCAGCTAAACTGCAAGAATATTTGTATCAATTATACTAAGAGTTGCATACATTATAAAATAGTTGTGATTATGTAATTCAACAAAAATAATCTTCAATATTTAATTTTCACAGTCTTTGAAATATATCAGCAAGAACAATGATGAGAAAAAAAATCACAGAGGGAAGAGGGAAACTGGGAAACAGAAGGGACCCATAGAATAGATGGACAGAAGAGAGAGGTATAGTATGCAGTCCTAGGAAACCATATTTAAATTACATTTTAGTTTTCACATATAAGAAGATGGTCTTAATTTCAAAAACTGTTTCATAAATGTATCTTTTTTCTTACTGCTTTAAATGCAATTAAATTTGGATGTAAGTTCTTAAATATTCTTTCTCAATAGGAATTAAGATGGCCTCTCTGCTACAGGTTTTAACAGTGTAAAGCAGAACACAAACTTCTTATAAAACAATACAGCATATGTATGTATAATACATTCCAGTCAATAACAGGACAGCTTTCTTTCCAGAGAAAAGGCACCACAGTAATGTTCCATATACTTTTGTCCATCCTACAAAAAAAATTAAAATTATCTATCTAGTCCAACCATCCACCCCCAATGAAACTACTTTTGAAGATAATCCAGTATGTGGTTGTGTAGATAATTATGGGTATTTCCTGTTATGGCCACATGATATATCCACTTCACAAGCGGCACCTACTCCCCATAGGTTAAGGTACTGCTCAACACCCAATTGCAGATTATTAATGGAACTGCCTATTCCCTAAGGTATCTGCCCCACCCACATATTTCAACAGAGAAGACGCACTCCAGGTCTCCTCATTGAGACATTGCCACTTTATGAGACTTCAACAATGTGCCTTCTCAGTGGCCACCTTTACTTTCTGAAATAATTTGTCCTCCTAACAACACTGTAGCAATATTGCAAATCTCTACAAAGTGGCAATTAATACAATGAAAAGACAACAGCAAACCATTTTGAAATTCAATGCCAAACAAAACTATATGGATATGTTCATGCAGCTGTCAAGAGTCAAATGATAAGGAAGTACAGCAAAGTACATATAACAAAAATGAAAAAGAATAAAAATACTCAAGCAACTCATGCTCACTTGCTACCTAGTTTTTGTGGTTGCCTTTGAATCAGTTTTGATTTTAGGTGGCTAAATGGACATCAGATTTTCATTTGCATGCAAGGTTAGCAGTGGTAAGGGTAGTTTAGCATCTAATGCAGCCTGTCAGAACAGAAAATACTGTTATTAGCAGAAAGCATTTATATTAACTTTGAGCAAAAAGAAATATTACATATGTCAAACAGACTATGGCTGTGAATTTAACTTATTCCAGTTCACTTAAGAGTCAAGTCTGCTATAGAATAATACATATTTAATTAAGAAGGTATCTACAGAAATGTTTTTTTAGGATGCAAATAACTAAGTTTAAAGAAGTTTTTTCACATGGAAAAACATAAAACTATGGTAAATGAAAAAAATGTTTTCCTAAGTTTGTGAAAGTATGTTTACACTTTATTTGTTTAGGGAGATATATGAATGACTAGAAAGGAAGAACAGGGAATATATTCAGCAGTACATAGCAGACCTGCCAAAGCAAACAGACTTCGTGTCAGAAAACAGCATAGCAAAGTTTCTAATTTTTGCAAATTTGTTTGCAGTTGCAGCCAACACATAAATTGACATTTATGCTAAACTTCTTACCCAACGTTATTTATGCAAAAAAATCCACCTACCTCAGAAACTGTACAATTCTCCTTTTAAGCATGCACATTATCTATTTATGCTACAATACACTGACAAAATTGTAACTTCATTGTTAACTCACCTCTCCAATCTGTTCTTCAACCTTATTAAAAAGCCATCTGTTGCCACCCTGAAAATCAAAACAGTTAAGAGCATTCATTCATTCTCATTCAAGAATCTAAGTTGATTGTTAAATAGAAAAGTTGGTTTCAAATCAACTTTACAGACTCATGGTGAGGGAAGGAAGAATATGAAAAAAAGTTTCAGCAGTTTGATTTCTTTTGTTGTTGTTGTTGTTGTTGTTATTTCCATTGCTCTAAGCTTTTGAAGAACGGAGCCCCGCATGAATGTTAAATATTCCACTAAGGCAAATCAGCAAATGAATACTCCTTACTTTTCCACTCATTGCAAAATTAAAATTAAATCCAACCATTAAATCATACATGATATATAACAAGACAATACTCGTGTTGCCAGACTAAAGATTTATTCTCAAATCAAGCATATTTTAATATCAGGTAATCCTTGATTAACAATCACAATTGGGACTGGAATTTCTGTCACTAAGTGAGGTGGTTTTTAGTGTTGCATCCAATTTTATGCAGTGATCTTTAAGCAAATTACTGTGGTTAAGTGAATCATATGATTAAGTCCAGCTTCCCCCATTGACTTTGGTTTCAGGTGGGTAATAGTAAAAGGCTGCAAATAGTGATCACTTGAGGAGTCTGGGAGGCTGCAACTATCATAAATATATATTGGTGCCAAGTGTCCAAATTTTGATCACATGACCAGAGGGATGCTGGAATGGCTACAATAGTCGTAAGTGTAAGGACTGGTTTGTAAATCACATGTTTCAGCACCATTGTAACTTTGAATGGTCAATAAATGAATGGTTTTAAGTTGAGGACTATCTATACAGTAATGGGAAGAAAATAGTTGATCATCTTTTGCTGTTATAAATTGAACTGAACAAGTTCTTACAGCTTTGTGCAATTGCCTTTTTTAGTTTTTCAAGGGGTTAGTTTAAGTATCATTTTTCTGGGGAGGGAGTCACATATGTGTATTCTAGTATCAAAATCAATAATCTTACAGCAGTTTAAAAACAATTTATTAGCCTTTAAATAAATCACAGTTCTTGCTTAATCTTTAGATCTTCCTCTGGGATTAATTACTGAAATGCAAGTATAAAAACAAACTAATAGAATGAATAGGCCTTTTTATTACAGTCATTGACAGGAAGCAAACAAATATAAATTCATAACTGTAATATGTTGAAATTGTATGTGTCTTTGAAGAGATACACAATGTCATATTTAACTTCAATATTCACTGCAATTTTGTGAAGTGCTTGACAAGATCAATCAAAACTCTCTAATGCTGAGAATAAGTGGCAATGCAACTGTCCTGGAGCAGGCCTGGTACAAAAATTGGTTGTATGCTCTGTTGCTATGCTTTTTGGGGCAAACATTAGAGACATCATTGTCTCAAAACCATTCTATTCATTATGATTATACTCAAAAATGGTGAATTTATGGGACGTTCCTGATGATAAAAACACCAATGATCAGATCCTATGGCCTCAAGACTATGGTAGCAGCAGCAACACAAATCATTGTGCAAATTATTAAAATGCAGAGATTAGTACTTTGCAACTAACAGGAAATAGTAAAATTTGCAGCAGAAGGAAAAATATTATGGAGTTAAAGAGCTGTGGTGGTACAGTAGTTAGAATGCATTATTGCAGGCTAACTCTGCATTCCCATCGCAAAGAGCTCTGTCCTGACTGGCTCAAGGTTGACTCAGCCTTCCATCCTTCCAGTAAAATGAGGATCCAGATTGTTGGAGATAATATGCTGACTCTGTAAACTGCTTAGAGAGGGCTGTAAAGCACTATGAAGCGGTGTAGAAGTCCAGTTGTTATTGCTATTGCTATTATAAAATCAAATGAAGAAACATAAATTGTTTTAAAGGTTTAGCATGAAAACTTTCACATCTTATGAATAAAAGCATGCCAGTATAAAAAGACTTCTAAAATTATAATCCTAATTCAAAATCCAAAATCTAATAAAGGGTATTTTATATATTGATTGAATCATTTTTGCACTTGGGCTGTGCAATGTTTTCAAGTTAATTCCCGAAAGCTGTGTGTTCCTAGGAAAATAGGCAGCTGCTTTAAAGACTTACAGAGAATTGATACATTTCATGTCCTACACATTTGAAATGGATTCTGAATGGCTATACATTTATAATGTTTGTGTTTTGAAAACATTTTTGAAATAAAAATGAAAAGGGGCCAGAAGTATTCTACAGCATTGCATTAAAAAAAAAAGTGTAGACCTCTATCCATTAATGATTGGGATTACAGGGATGATGTTGCAATGAACCAAATTAATTCTAAAAAGAAGCCTTAAGGATAGATGCAAATTCATCCACACAAGAATGAAGAAACTTCAATGGTGCTTGACTCATTTTTCTAGTTTCTTTTACTCATTCTATGTAGAACACAGCTCTGAAATAAATAATGTTAACTTTTAGAACAAAGACCACAGAAATACACCCTTCTCAAGTAGTAGGATTCATAAATAGCAGCCAAATACTGTAAATTTATTTTAAAAAATGCTTTTGCAAATTGGATTACAATTGATTTATCAGGTATGACTTTTTCATTTAAATTTAGAACAGTGGATTTTACAGGCCACATTGTTGGCCTGTGGCATTCTATACAGAACTGTAATTTTACAAGATGACATGGAATGTATAAAACCAATCAAGATAGTAGATGATAGTGAACTAATAGTGAACAATAATTAAATATTATTCATTTTTATAGTTAGCTTTACTGCCTAAAAAAGGAGAAGGAACAAATAAATGTTATCACAACATTTTAAAAATACTTTTTTTTTCAGAAAAAGGATTAAGAAGTTTTCAGTCAAATATTGAATAGATACCGAAAAGTCAGCTATTTTATTTTTAATGCAAAGTTAATAAAAGGCGGAAACACAATCAGCAGCCTAAGGGAATGCAATAACAAGGGCTTTCCATTTCATCCAAGATAATATCCCTTTCTAAATTAGACTTAATTAGCCTAATTTTCAAAAGCAGAACAATATCCTAGGAATCATCATGATGGTCTTTGAGCATGAAAATTAAACTTAGAAAAATTTAGATTCCAACTATAAAGGAATCTCTATGCCTTCTCTTCAAGGTACTAAGGGGATCCTTAAATGGTGCTGTACTTTATCCAAAGTTAATTACCATGATTTTATTTGTCACACCTTAGAGCCATCGGAGACTAAGAAAAACACAATTACCAACTTGCTTAACATTCAACATTTCTTTCCATTTATCTGTGAAATATGGTCAAACCTGAAAGACATTATCATCTATAATCAGTACTATCTGTCCTTCACACAACCTTAGTGTATGCACATACTCCATGATATTCATTTTTTCAGCCAACATGACAATGACTTTAACTCCAGTTTGCCTAATTCAGGTTTAATTTTTACAGATCCAACTAAATTGCCTCTAGTTTGCAGTTCCCTTGCTTATCACCTAACAAACTTAAGAAAAAACAAGCAGCATCAAATCGGTCCCAATTTAACTCATACCTTATACACATGTCCCTATAATGAACTAGGTTCTAAGGTATGCCCATGATAAGATAGCATACTATGTTTGAAACTGTATTTGGTTGAGACTGTCCCTCATGTGCAATTTTCACTCTAAGAGAAATCCTTTCTGAAATGTTTCATGCTTCAGTATAACAAATGTGAAATTTGGGGGCATACAGTAGTTCAATGTCCTTATCTAATCACCCTCAAGTGACATGGAAAGAAGATATGTCTCACAGTAAAAATTCCCCTCCCCCTACAAATAAGTTATATAAAGTTCTGAAATTATCTCCACTTCTGAGGCAGCTTTACAAGAGACTTCTTGGGCTTCTTCCTTTACACTTCAAAGCACCTTTTTAGAGCAGTACAGATGTAAGAATAATTTTTACTATAGAAGCTATTTGCATCTTTTTTCTTAAAAGAATCACATTTGAATGATTATAAAAATTATCTATTGTAACAACATAGGTCCAGCTACACTGAAAAAAATTACATCGCTTATTTGAAATACATTTCATTTTAGAAACAGGCTACTAAATAGGTCTATACAAAAACTCTAAAATAATTTTTATAATAAAATAAAGAGTGTGTTAGGAGAACTATTCAAATGAGATTAAATTCTGTTTACTATTGTTGTTGTTTTTCCTATGCTTCATATTCTGCAATCATGTGGCTGGTTCATTCCATAACCAGCACACCCACACCCACACAAACTCTCACACACCCACACATACAGAGCAGAAAAGAAATTAACAATACACAGTGATCATTAATGCTCTGGGATTTAGTCTCACAGTCTTTCTGATTATTAGTACAAAGGAAACCAGACTCATCCCCAATTTGAGGAGAAAATCCAGAATACAAAAGCAAGCATACCTCATTAGCTGATATGAAATTATAAAAAAATCCACAATTCTCAGTCCTTTTAAAATTTATAAAAGTCAACAGTAAAACGTGCAAGCCAAATTGGGCATCTGTCCTATTGGCTCCCCTAAGCTGGATGATCACCAACAGTAATGCAAATTTACTTGGGGCTAAAATGGTACCTTTTCTTAGGGAAGAGCACAATTCCAGATTTTTAAAATCAGAATAGCAGGCAGAAGACAAGCAGTTAGTGATGCTGCACTGAACTGTTTTTTTCTGCTAGGTGTCGCAGAAAACTGTCCTCACCTTGGCCCCTATGATTTAAAGGCTCACTCTTAAATAGAGCAGGAGGTGGAGGCAAATGAGGGACCGGAGGGACGGGGACTGGAAGATGATGTTGATGATGTGAATGGAGATGCAGATGAGAATATGGATGGCCAATTGGGCGAGGAGGAAGTGTGCTTGCTGGATTCATATTGATTGCTGAAGTAGGGGCAAGCGCATTCGGTGTGTTCGCAACAGAAGGTACAGTGGTGGCAGATGACGTTGTTGCAAGTGAGATCTGGGCAGAGGGTGGCACATTAACAGGACTGGTAACACGGAAGCACTTTTCCTTGTGTGCCTTAAGCATATTGGAGAAACGGAATCGCTGGCCACACACATCACACGGATATGGCTTCTCCCCTGTGTGAGTTCTGCGATGTCTCTTCATATTTGGACGACTGGTGAAACTTTTGCCACAGATTTCACAAATAAAAGGCTTCTCTCCTGTTAAAAGTTATAAAATGGCGCCTTTAATCAAATTCAATTTTCATTAAAAAAATTGAAAGCAAATCCTAAATCAAAGAAATTATCAAAGACTCATCTATATTGCTGATTTACAATTTCTAAAATCACCCGTAGTCAGTTTTTCTGGCTGGGGTTCATAATTCAACTCAGATTTATCAAGTTAGAATTCCCAACAGATTATCTTAATTTATACCCAAGAATTCTCAATCCTTCCCAACTTCTGATCCTATAGGTTATACCATTTACCTTCCTCACATTTAACATATATGGAGGTATCTATTCAATTTCTTCCAATCTATCCTTCTCTTTTATATACTTTTAAATCATTTTTCAATTTCCAATCTCACTTAAAATGTCAGCATCAATAGCCCTTCCATTATTATTTATTCTATGACTATTTATATAATTATTCAACCACATTATCTTTTTATATCTTGCTTTGAATTCTTGGAATATAACCCTTTAGTCACAATTATTCTTCTGCTCACAACCTCCTGTAATCAGATTTTTGTTTTCTATATTCAATGTAATTTATCAGACATCTTGCCTCATTGTAGTTTATTCAGGTTTCCTCACAGATTTCACCAGATCTGCAGGAACTGTGAGTGCAGACACAGTGCATGCTTTTACACTCTGTCATTTCTAGCTCCAATGTTGCATTTTCTTAATCTCCCATTCTTTTTTTACGGCATTTGGTTCTTTTACATTTCACTCACATATCTCTATCAACACCTTTTCTTAAATCTCCCCAGTGCCTTTCTACTGCTTTCTGAATCTAATACAATCCCTTTTATATTTTCTGTTCTGTCTTAATATACACATATATTGCTCTTTGGCCTAAGAGTTTCTCATGCATTGTGTCAAGAGCTTTCTACTTCCAAAGAGACTGTGCAATTTTATTTCCTTAAATTCATTCTCCTTTTTTTGCTTTCTATTGTTGAAATTCAGATGATACAAGAATCTCCTTGTTTAATTACATTAAAAAGAGCATTGTATTTAGATTTTAATGGAAGGAAAAAGCTTATGAGCTGATAAACTTTATCTGTTAACTGCTCTATGAATTATTACATCAGTAGGTCTTGTATAAAGATAGCAATCAAAATGTAGCCTTACCAGTGTGCGTTTTCATGTGCTCATCAAAGTACTGTTTCATATTAAAATCTTTACCACACCACTGGCACATAAACTGCTTGTGTCCAATATGGATGCTCATGTGGGAACGAAGTTGGTACTTGTACTGGAACCTTTCATCACAATTCTGAAACACATAATGAGTAACCAGTTTCCTTCTTTCAGGTAAGAAAGTTATGATACGGGAGCAGTATATCAAACAGAACAGAGCTAAGTTTATATAATGTATTTGATATTTTATTTTATCATCAAAAATTTCAACACTAACATTGCATCATATCAATACAATCTAACAATTTGAATTTTAAAAAAGCAATGGAATCCTATTCAGGATGAGTTGGTTCTGATAAGAGAATAATTTAGAAGTGAAACTAATACTTTAGGTAAATACTAGGCAACTATGACCTGTTGGGTCAATATTTCAGGGAAACTTCTTTACCAGATTCCTCAATGCCTTCAACAATGGCAGAGCTTCCAATATAACCTGAAAAGTTCTTAAACATTTAGGGAGATATTTGGAGATGTATATGCCTTGAAAGTGCCTTGATCAATTGTACAGACTGCCAAACATCAGGAGCTGACTACATAATTTTAATTCAGAATATTTTATAAAATTTGCAAAATTCAATTTCATGGGAATCAGGGAACATGGGTTTTGGACAGATTTTATAAGACAGTCCATTTGAGATATCTGGTCTAAAATGTTTGCACTATGATGCAAGTTTTGCCAAAATAAAGGATACAGACCCAAGAGTTTTAGTAGTGTATAGATTTTATTGCATTACTATGTTAGAAGCAAATGAATATGCATGTATGGAAGGAAAAGATAAAAGGCAAAACAAAAAAATGGCTTGAATAGACATTTTGTCCCACTTCTTTGACTCACTGAATAACCAAGATTTAAGCTGTTAGAAATTATTTTGATTCGGAAGTTTTAACACAAATGTGTATACAATGCAGGTGTCAAGTGCAATTTGAAACTGCAGAATTGAAGGTATCATTATTTTCTACTCATTTCTTCAAGTCAAATTTAGAGAAGAAAAAACATTTACTTAAAGTGGAAGAGTACAAAACAATCCAAATTCCAACTAATTCAAACTTGCAGTAGCCATTTTAAATGTTCTAAGGTTTGAAATAAATCTAGTATTTTTAGTCTAGTGTTGAGGAAGGAGTGGGGTAGGTAGTCAATTAAAAAAAATCACTACCAACTAGTTTGGACATTAGAAAAGATTGCTCATGCTCTTTTACTGAAGTTTAAATATTTGTTATTATTTGAAAGCATTGTGATTGTGCAGGCTCTAAATGTTGATATTTACAGCCAGTCAACCATTCCCGATGGTCAATCCACATTGACAAGTATCACACACCAAGTCAAATTATCCCACCATGTATCCTTGCTAGAAAGGACTTTGTTTTTAGTTGAACTGGGGAGAAAACAAACTCCTTGGCAGTATCTCACTGATTAATATGAAGTCTCCTCAAAAGGATGAGCAAATGAAAACAGTGCTTTTAAAAGTTGTAAATATGACAGGATAGATACTTTAGACAGACAGAAAAACAGACCTGTCTGAAGGATGTAAAAGTAATGGAAAAGGAAGGATTTAATAGTAATTTATTAGTAATGGAAAGAATTTATTAAACACAAATAATCAAAAGTCAGAAGGGCAGTTCTTTGCCTACCTTATAAGTAGCAATTCAAATGAGAAAAATGAGTAAGTATCTCTGTTTTACATCCCATCTCTCACACTGGGCAGGACTATAATTTTGTTTATAATCTTCTAATAATTTATAAACATAAATCACAACATTTCTAGGTAAGAGCAAGAATGCATTCATTGAGGCAGTTCATCACAATTTCACAGTTTGCCTGGCATACTGCATTTTCTTTTATATTTTTCTGGATTTCTACAATTTCTTCCTGTCTTCCTGTTTCTTTTTTAAAAAAAATATATTTTATTAAACTTTTTTTACATTAAAAACATAGAAAAAGAAAAGAAAAGGTTATATCACTTAACAGCTATTTTTGGTGTTTTTCTTATAACTAATCCGTGCAATGATTACAAACATAAAATTGTATATATTTGTGTTCTTGTTTTATCTATTGTTTATACTTAGTAACTAAATATCCTTGTCTATCTCCTTTCTATCCATTTATACTACTGTTCCCATATATTATGAAATACCGATGTCTCCTTATCTTTTAAACTCAGCATTAGTTTGTCCATTTCTGTGCAGTTCATGATCTTTTGTATAACAAGTTTCTCTGTAGGTATACATGGCTGTTTCCAACATTGAGCGAAGGCCATCCCAGCAGCAGTTAATATGTGTAGTATTAAATATTTGATACTCTTTACATATATTTTTTTTGAAAATCCCCAATAAAAAGAGTTCCGGTTCTAGATCAAATTGTTCATTCGTGATTTCCTGTAGCCACTCTTTAATTTTTAACCAATATTTATGGGATTTGGGGCAGGCCCACCACATATGGTAATTAAGTTCCCTCTTTATTTTTACATTTCCAGCATATGGGGCTCATTTTGGGATACATTTTCGCTAATCTTGAAGAGGGTAGGTGCCACCTGTAGAACATTTTATATGCATTTTCTTTATATGCTACTGATTTTGTTAATTTATAATTTCCGTTCCATATGTTCTCCCAGTCTGATAAATTTATATTATGTCCAATATTTTGACTCCACACATCTTTTCACTACTTCTTCTTCCAATTCTACTTCCAGAAAATATTTATAAATTTGGGTAATATTTTTTTTGTCTGGCCCTAGTAAAATTTTATCTAATCGTTGTAGTTTAAGATATATTCCATATTCTTTTATGTCCTGTTTATATCGATTTTGTAACTGAAGGTAAGTCCACCAGTCAACTCGTAATCCTTGTTCTTGGAGGTCCTGTAATGTTTTTAATTTTCCATGAATATCTAATAAATCTTTGCATTTTAGCATTTTATTCAAATCTAAATTATTTAGGAAGTTTGTTTCTTTTTATCCCTAGTCAGACTGGCTTTTCTCAAGAATGGGAAGAAAAGGCCACATGCCTTTGTAGACATGGGCAAGTAGTATGTACATTATTCTATGTCTGTTCCAATTCATCGCTTCTTTTAATTGTCAAAAAAGGAAGTTGTGAGAGTTTTCTTTCTCACCCACACAGTTATTAAGGAAAAGCTGTGAATTGTGGCATCTCCTGGAAGACAAGACAGCTCCTGTAGCAGCTGATTTTTTTTTAATGTCTCTGAGTCAGTTTTTTTACTAGGCTCTATAGGGTTCTTTGCAAGATTCTGGAAGTATTTGCCATTTCCTTCTTCCTACGGTTGAAAGAGAGTGATTGGCTTTGTCACCCAGCTAACTTTGTGACTAAGTTGAGGTTCAAACAGTCTCCTGATTTTTACCCTAACATTTTAACCACTATACCAAACTGGCTCTTAGCTGCAGAACTTACTAAACTGCAATCATATAAAAAGAGATGTAGCCAAGATGCAAAGACACAAAGGATTTCTGGGAGAGGAGAGCTTTCTGCCCATGGGATCAGGAATTCCACCTCAAGAAGGTCAATAGTTATACAGTAATGAATCATTCTTTTTCCTTTGTTTTCAGCGGTTTCCCCCCCCTCCAGACTGCCAATCATACATAATCTAAATATGTACTATATTCTATATTGCTTCTATAACTTTTCAAAAATGTATTTATCATTACTTATAATTATCCCATTTGGCAAATTTTCTGAAAGTTGGAAGGGAAATAGCACTGATTTTCTCCCTACCAATTTTAAGGTACAGGGATAATATATAATTGAATTTAAGAGTTCCTATTGTTTCTTAATGTTGTATAGTCAAAACATTATAATTTTTTATATTGGAACAGAGAACACATAGAATGTTCCAAGGATACATTTTGAATTGAACCGTTCTATTTACAGCTTGAAACGGTTTTTTTTTTAAAATTATGCATACCAGTATTGACCTTTCCATTCTCTAAATCTACACTTAAGCCTTTGTATCTGAAACTGTATATTCAACCTGTCTACTGCTCCCTTGCAATGTTGATAGTTAAGTTATTGTACAACAGATTCTCATGGATTCACAAATATAACAACAATGACAACTATAGTCAATCAACTATAATGTCTTATTTATTTAAACAATTTATATAGCTGCCCATCATATAGCAATGATTCTAAGAAGCACACAGAAGATTAAACACAAACTAGCAATGTAATATACAAAATAAACTTTCCAAGTACTAATCCAAAATAATAATATAGCATACCTGGGGTCTACACAGGATACTATTTTCAATCAGCATAAATCAAACCAGACAAATCGATCAACAGGGCTGGTTTAACCTCCTGCCCCAAATGCCAGAGGGAACATCCAAATCTTTAATGCCTTATGAAAGGCCAATTGAGTTGAAGATTTCTGGATCTTGTGGGAAAGGTGCTCCAGGGGCAAGGTGTGGCAAAAGAGAAGATAATATTTCCTAATAAAAAGTCAGAGCCTTATTGCTTCTGGTTTAATATTTTGAGCTTTTGAAGATAGACCACCTCAAGAAACAGATTCTACAAGGGCATTTTAGCGTTATTTTACTGTCTAATAAAAGGACCTTGAAAAATAATGTTTCTCTCTTTTACACCAAGAAAAGCCAGAGAGGCCAATCCTGGGTTTCTTGCTCACTGCTTCTTCTATTTTGAAGCCAAGCTTACAATTGCTGAGTATTACGGCCATCTTTACATTCCTCTACATTAGGGGTGTCATTCACAGCCCGCAGAGATGGGTCACACACTAGCCATGCCCATGTGTTTTAGCAAAGCGGGAAAAGGAGCAATATGTCACGTGTTGCTGCAAATTTGACACTTTTGCTCTACATGACTTGCCCTGTCCAACCCAGTTTCCCCTCTAAGTGCAAAGAAAATATGGGCAAACTGCTATAAAAACCAAATACAGGTTTACACACACACACACACACACACACACACACACACACACACACACACACACACTCAGCAGGCCCTCAAGGTCACTAGACAAGTTATAAAGTACTGGAGACTCCTCCCATCATTCTTGTTGCACGATGGCCTGTATTGGATAGAGTCTATATTAGTGGTAAGCATAGAGTTCTTCCCATTCCTAAATTCACTGTCCATTGATTCTGATAAAGAGATCACATGATCGTGTCTGTACAGGGATCTCAGATAAAATGGTTTATGAGTTATAGGGCATGGATACCTGCTATTCTTTTCCATAAACTTTCAGATTCCTGGTAGCCCTTCCAGTAAATCAGTTATTTCAAATGTATCCTCCTGTATCTAGGATTCAGAATACATTTTTACTTAGTACTCATTTTCCGTTTGCCAGCACACAATAAAAAACAGCTTTAAAATATACAATAAAGCCCATTGAAACAAAACCTCATGATTCCAAAAATAAAGGGGGGGGGGCGCGTCCTGAAATAAATGGCTGATTTTTCAGAAACAATCTTGGCCCGGTGACAAATATAGATAGATAAATACATAGTCCCTGCCATTTGCTCTTAGTTTTGATATTAAAGATCAGAGTAGCCAAGCAGTTTAAACACTCCCTCCATGTCCAGCAGTTCTATTCTTATAGCAGACTTATAATACCTTTCCCTAAAGAGAACTTGTTTGCTTCACTATTGAGAAACAACTGTCTATTATACATTTCTTTATATTAATCTAAAGAATCCATGTATAAATCTCTCTGGAGGCCACCCATGTGACCATAGCACATGCATTCTGTTGCTGTTCAACTCTAACCCAATCAATCTGTAGCCTGCCTCTCTGTCTCCAATCTTCCAGGATAGTCTATTCTTTAAGGAGAATCAAAGTTGCTTCATCTCAGGACTGCAGAAGACAGGGCTGAGCATAGAAAATCAAATTTATGTGATAACACGTGTGCTATGTTGTTCTATAAACAGGGAATAAAGATGTTATAAAAACCGAAATAGGAAAAACTTGTAACTACCTCATCCAATGAAATGAAAAATTTAATCTTTTGAAAGTGTTCCAATAGAAAACTATTTTATTGCAAAGAATACTTTACTGAAATGTTAGTCCTTTTCACCTGTGAGAAGCAATATGGAACAGAATGGACATGGCAGGAAATTCCCCCCTCCTCACTTCCTGAGGGAGAAAAGTGCCTAATGCCACATGAATGTGTGTGCTTAAGCTTCAAAAGAGAGGAGAGATCTGGATAAATAGTGGCTAATAAAAGAAAAACATTCAAACTCTAAACTGCTGCTTGCTCTAGGTTAGACCAATTTAATTTGGGTCCTTTCTTTAGGAATTGTGGCAAAGGTTTTTTGCATTCTACAAAGTTAAGGATGAATTTTCTACAAAAAAATTAAAGAAAACATTTGGAACGTCTTTCATATTTTTAGGTGTCTGCCATGAGAACATGAACTGTACTGGATCTCTTTATATTTGTTCTGTAGAGAACTGGCAACTCAAGTAATCCAGCTGGGGAAAATCAAACACACATTTTTACAACTTAAGCATTTGCAAAGTCATTCTTAATTCTTTTAAATGTTGCTCTCATGCAAAGATGGATTTTCTGAAAATATCAGTATATCACCAAACATACTAATGAGTGAAATATTGTCTTTAATCTCAATAACACTCCTATGTATTCAGATTTGCCATACCTGGTATATCAGCAAATTTCATGTCCATCTTTTATTCTGATTAAATTGTATGCATCTCTCAAATCCAATTTTGTGAAAATGTGTCTTTTGAAGGCTGTCTAGTAAGCCTGAAATAAGAGGTAGCAGGTAGGGACCACTAACGGTCACACCCAGGAGGTTTTGGACACATGGAATCTATAGCAATGAACATCCTTCAATGTTTTCTTCTCTGACATAAAAAAGTAAGTCTTTCTGTTGGCTGCCTGAGCTTAATATCTAAAAGGTTCTCCTGGTGGATTCCTGAAGGGGAAGCCTTTCTTTTCCCAAAGATAAGGCTTTTGAACAGGTGGGGCACTTGTTTATAATGTGGGCTGCAATTCCACAGGTGAGAGACATTGACAGAGGTACCTTGTGATGCAAGTCTAGGCTTTGTATTCTAGGGCTACATAGTAGAAGCATATACTTCTATCTTTCCTTCTCTATTGAGGATATGCATCTCTTTATTACTTCTATTTGGATTCTTTGACATGGGTATCTAAGAAGGTCATCGGGGTGGAGCAGGGGTGAAAAATCTTGCTATTTCCTCCATGCCTCAAGTCTTCCATTCACCTTCCATTAACATTCAGTATTGGAACAGTTCTTTCAAATTCTCTGGTATGCCTTGTAACACTGACCTCCTTTCTCAGTTCATTAGTAGGAAGCTGAAAATTAGTCCATCACTGTAAGATTATTTTACCACATCTCTGGTAAATAACTGAAAACCTATATGTATTTATGAACTTTCTCACTTCTTTATTTTAGATTGCAGATCTCTCAATTTGTTATTGCTACCTTACTTGAATAATCAAATGCAACTTTAACTTTGTACAAAGTTCTGGTAATTATGCAGTAATATGAATATTGCCTTTGATGAGGGACAGCTTATTTGACTTTTCCATCTTTCAAAAGATTCAGAACAAACATTGGAACAATGTTCCAACATTGGAACAATTGTAAGAAATGCTGTTGGTTGACATTTCATAAACAACTCAAACTGAGTCATAAAAGTAAAAAACTGATCTTGGTCTCTTCCAAACCTCTCCAGAAATTCTTTTGAGAGCAAAGAAATGCTGGCTGGGATGCAGATGGTTGAACTGCCCCAATGAGACAATCTTGTCTGAACTGCTGCATTAACTGTACTATGATACTGTTCAGGTTTGTTATTTGTATTTCTATTTGCTGTTATTGTTTTATCATGCTTGAGCAAGCTGCACTATGAACAATAGGGTGCCTGAAGATTTGATGCAATTTCCACAATCAAAAGAAAGATTAATGACGTCATAATTAGAAAGCAGTGAGGCTTTCAAGACTGATGTCAGTCCTTCTATGTAGGCCAGGTCAGGAAACAAGACTCCAGAAGGACTGTTGTAATTTTATTGTTACAAAGTATAATAGCAGAATCTTGAAAGCCTAACAAAGATTCTCTCCCTCCCTTGGCTTATATCAAGGGAATCACGGTATTACAATCTTGAGTTTCTTCATACTTCCTCCTCTTTCACAGCTAAGATGGTGTTTATCTAATGGTTATTGAATATCTTTTTCAAACTCATCTCTGTATAGCTCTACAGGCAAGCAAAAATAATCTGAAGTAAGTCATTCCACAACTATCCTGACTATAAGCCACTGGAAGCCAGTGCAGCTTAAAAATAGGTGTACTGTATCATAAACACCCAAAACTGCCTGTGCCTCTGCATTCTAAATCAGCTGCAGCTTCTAAAAGTTTTTCAAGGAACATCTCAAATTTAGACTACATTACAGTTAATTCTATCAAGAAATGACAAAAAGCCTTTCTGGAAATATTTCCCTGATCCCATCCTTATCCAGGAAGGACTGGGACGATGTAAACAGGCTGCTGGCCTGAAATAAGGGCAGAAAATATCACATTCTACCACATTATCACTACAAGATAATGTTCAAAAAAAGGCTCCTACCCATTTTTGGTCAGATTTACAGGTAGTCCTCAACTTACAACCATTTATTTGATGATGATGATGATGATGATGATGATGATGATGATGATAATAATAATAATAATAATTTAATTTGTATACCGCCCTTCTCCCGAAGGACTCAGGGTGGTGAACAGCCAAAATAAAATACAAAAGAAACAATACATACAATACTAAAAAACAACCCTTAAAAAACTTATTCAAATGGCCAAATTTAAAATATAATAACGCCCTATAAAATTGACAGAAATTTAAAACCCATAAAATCAAATTAAAATTTTTAAATTGATGACTGTCTGAAGTTATAACCCCACTGAAAAAAGGGACTAATGACTGTTCTTTCCACTTTATGACTGTTGCAGCATTCCCAGGGTCACATGATCAAAATTCAGACCTTTGGCAATTAGCATGTATTTACGTTGTAATGTCCTGGGGTCATGTGATCACCTTCCGTGATCTTTTGACAAGCGAAGTCAATGGGGAAGCCAGACTCACTTAACAACCATGTTATTAACTTAACTGCAGTGATTCACATAACAATTGTGGTAAAAAGGTTGTAAAATGGGGCAAGACTCACTTAACAACTGTCTTGCTTAACAATGGAAATTTTGAGGTCAATTGAGACTGAATACTTTATTTAGCTAAGTGTGATTAGATACATAAGGAATGTGTTTCCGGTGCGGAAGCTTTCAGTGTACATGCAAAGCAACAGAATCATCATCATCATCATCATCAGGAGGGATTTAGAAGGCTAACAAGAAGGATAAATAATAATAATAATACATACGTATTACATGGATAAATATACATAGACATTAGACAGCACTGTGAGAATTGGGTGTTCAGCAGAGTGATGGCACGAGGGAAAAACTGTCCCTCTGTCTAGTTCTTTTGGCATGCAATGCCCTGTAGGCTGTCAGGAAGGGAGGAATTCAAAGAGCTAATATTCAAGATGTGAGGGGCCTAGAGCCTTTCTTCTGACCCATACAATATATAGGTTGTCTTTGGAAGGCAGGCTGGTGGCAGTTATTCTGTCTCTAATTTAAATAGCCATTGGAATCTACACCAAACCAGATAGTTATAGAAGTATATACAAGAGACTCAATAATTCCTCTGTAAAATGGTATCAACAGTGCCTGGGGCAGTCTGAACTTCCTGACTTGATGCAGGAAGAACGTTCTTTACTGTGTCTTTATAATGATGGTTCTATGTTAAGTGTCCATTTCAAGCCCTGGGAGATTATAAAATCCCCAAATCTGAAGGACTCTACTGCTGTTACTGTGCTATCTAATATGGTGAGGTGGTAAAACAGGGAGGGCTCCTCCGAAAATTCACTCTTATCTCTACAATTTTAAGTGTACTCAGCTCCAGATTGTCCAGGGACAGTTGTTCAACCTCCTGTCTATATGCAGAATAATCACTGTCTCGAATGAGGCCAATGACTGTTGAATCGTCTGCACATTTCAGAACGAAGAGGTCCCTTGAGATGCAATCATCGGTATGAGAGAAAAGAACACTGGAGAGAGCATATAGCCTGAGGGGAGCCTGTGCTCATGGTTTGGGTACTGGATGAAATTTTCCCTAGCTTCACCTGTTGCTTCCTAACACAAAAACAACTGTGGTAATAAATCAAGGATTACCTGTATCTTTGCTTTTTTCCATCAATGTTCTATATCACTTCATTACAACTGGATACCTTTGAAAACTAGACAACTTTCTATGGTATAGAGAGCCTGCACAGATGTGATCTGATTTAAGGACACAATTGCTCTCGTATTGCAAATGGTGAGTAAGGCTTCAGTCAAACCATGTACAAGAGTTCCATGAATGACCCTAAGCCCCTTCTGAAACCCAGTTCAGCCTAAGGCAGATTGATCAAATTATTCCTACCTCTCTGTGGTGGGATACAGCCCCAGAAAAATCAAAGACCAAGTGGGAGTAATCTGTCCATGGCAAGGGATTCATGGTAGTACTCTCCAAGTCCAGTTTATATTGCAACTGTCCCAAGATAAAGACAAGGTTCAATATGTGACACTTTTTGGTCCGTGTTTTGGCATAGAGGTATTTGGTAGCCATGATTAGACTTCAAGCCTGCACCTGAAATCAGCAGATTAAAGTCTGCCGTATCATAAGCCAATGGAACTCTATTGCCAAACCAGCTATGAATTCCAACAGGAACACAAGCACAATTCCCTCTGATCCCTACTGCCCAACTTCACAAGCAGGAATTCGCAACTGGGTCCTGCAGAACAGTGCATCTGAAAGCCATCAAACCTTTCAGATGACAATTGCTATACTACCACCTTAACCCTGGGCTACCCTTGGTAGCCAGCTAGGTTTTGGTAATTTAAAAAAATCCAGCCCTTTCATCCACAATTAAACTGTGAAAGAGAAGAACTTTATTATAAACTAGTGTTATCCATTAAGTAGCAACAATTAGAAACCAGGGCATTTGAACCTTCATCACCAGATCTTACGGTATAGCACAAGAGTCTATCAAGATTGGTACCAAATACCAGGGCTCTTGTCCCTGGAAGTGCCTATAAGGAGGATGGAGATGATGATGGAGAAATCAGCCAGAAGCCATTAAGAGGACAGAACATGCAGAAGTAAATAATGAACCCAGAAAGCCTAGGTGTCAACCCTCAAAATGACAACCCTCAGCGGACCGCCTTGGGGTTGCCATTTGGGGGGAAGTCTTGCAGGAATAATGAAAAACAGTAGACTAACATGGTGGGAGATTGACATTGAAGAAGTAGCCGGCCAACAATCAGCTGGCCAGCAGCAGAAGAAAGAACTAGGCCCTACAAAAAGATTCCAGGCCTCTCAAGAAGTACCACAGCCATGTGGGTGGGGCAGGCACACGTAGGGGGCATAATTAAATAGGCGGAAAAGCAGCAATGATTATTGCTGCCTTTGTTTTGGTTGCTATGTGCTGATTTTTCCAGGTCTGCCAGAATTAAAAGCAATTAACCAAACCTTTTATTTCTGTTTCTTGGTTTTGGAGAATCAGAACAGTGACACTAGGAATATTAGACTAATATGGCTCTCCTGATTCACAGAGGATAAGATGGAGGGAAGTAAAAACACAGGCAGACTTGTAAGATGAATAAAGGAGAATATTGGTAGCTCAGGATTGAGATTAGGAGTTCTTGGTGCTCTCTGAGCTTGCTTGCTTGTTTATATTCTAGTGGCTTGCCCTGTCAGTATTGGTGGGGGTGGCTTTAGAAATTCTTTGGTTGAGCCAAACCAAAGAATCTATAAGATCACCCACACCAATATTGACAGGGCAAGCCACTAGAATATAAACTGACAGAAAATTGCACTTCTTATTAGCACTGATGATGTTACCAAGTTTGGGTAATGAAATATCTGCAAGAAAACAAGTAAGTTCAGAGAGTACTAAGGTCCACTCAAACTTGTAAGATTCTGTTATTATAACCTATCTCAATAAATATAGTTCAGTTTTTCAGTGGAGTCAGTTTCTATATTACTATATTTACTATATTACTAAAACTGTCAGGAACTAAGGAGAAATTTCCTGACAGTTAGAACAATTAATAAGTGGAATGATTTGCCTGCAGAAGTCGTGAATGCTCCAACACTGGAAATTTTTAAGAAAATGTTGGATAACCATCTGTCTGAGATGATGTAGGGTTTCCTGCCTGGGCAGGAGGTTGGACTAGAAGGCCACCAAGGTCCCTTCCAACTCTGTTGTTATTGTTATTGTTATATCTGACAGTGATTTAAACTATTTTCTGCCATATCTTCCCCTACCCAATGTATTTTCATCTGGCTGCAATCCACCACATTATCCTTGGTTTCTTTTCAAGCAGTGATAAATATAATTTTGATCATCATTGAGATATAATCCATTTCTGCCAGAGTTACAAAAGCACCATAAGATATTAAAAAAAAAATGCAGTGGAGGGTGAGCATGTCACTATTCTTATTTGTATACTGGTCACTGTAGAAATAGAATGTTAGATAAGAGATAACTTTGATCTGTAGCACAGGTTTTATTGTTCATGTCTATTCAATTTTAATATTACTTTATAATTATATGTTTGTTTTTTTACAATTAGACAATTTACAATTGAGCAGAATTCATACCTCACATCGGAAAGGCTTCTCTCCTGAATGCTGTAGTGAATGAACCTTTAACGACATACTGCGTTTGAAAGATTTTCCACAGGTTTCACATGTAAATGGCATGTCCTTAGTATGTGCTGAAACATCAGTCAATTAAGTAAGTCAGTCATAACTAGCTTAAATCTCTCAAGAGATATACTCTAAGCATAAATAAGATGGGATCCAGTTGAATTTTTATTTTATTTAAAGTATTTATGAGGGTGTCATTCAATTAGAATGGTTCTTGTGATCTGTAGTTAAATTATAATATAAACAAAAGAACTTCAAGTAGCAATTAACACCCAGGAAATAAAAATGCTATTTACTGTGCGTTATAATATAGAAATCAGCTTAGTACAGAGTAAATACAAAGCATGCTAATTTGACTATAAATTATGGTAGGCATGTACACAGAGAACTACATAATTAGACTTTGTATAATCATAAGACTTAAGTGCCCTATTTCATTAACTCTCTTTCTCAACATCCCACCTAAGTTCAAAGGTAAGTTCTTAGCTATCTTACCAAGTCAAAATTATTTCAGCCAAGAATAATTTCTTAACAGTTCAGTTCACCCTTAGAAGAAGTTGAACTTATCATGGAACTGTTCTTTCTGTATCATTTAAATCTATGGATAGGTATTTTACAGTGAAGGTATCCCACATTTTACCAATGTTATATGCTTCAATTCTTCCAAATATAGATTTTAGTTTCAAAGGCAAGAGGAAATGTATAAACTCCCTAACTTCAGTGCTTGCATTCAGGAAGATGCACATCAAAGTAGAGTTTTATTATAAAACTAGTAATAAATGTGGCTTAACTAAAACACCAGATCTCTGTATTGCAAATAAACTAAAGTGCCATTTCTGTCTCTAATTGCATCTAAAACAGATTCCCCACATTATAGCCCCAGATAGTCTTACATTGGGCAGACTGAGATGCCAAAGACTGGGCTTCTCCCATTTTACTTGAAAGGCTTTCTATGGCTTTCCCTATCCTTTCCAGTAATGACTAATGGAGATGAATAAGGGCATAGTTACAGAGAGATGTTTTTAAAAACGACTAACCTATTTGTAAACAATGAGCTACCTAAATGCTACATGGACAGTTGACTGAACATCAGAATCATAAATCTGAAAGAAGCACTATGCTATGCAAAAACTGACAGCAAAAACTCACCAACCATGTGCTTTCGCACGTGAGCCATGGTGTAGAACTTCTTTTCACATATTTCACAGGAGAATTTTTTCTCTGCATATCCATGGACAATCTTGATATGCTCATGGAGGGACCAAAGCTTCTTGAATGACTTATTACAGGAAACACACTGAATGGGTGGACAGGACAAAGAAGAATAATTTAAACAAAGTTCACTTCAGATGGTACCAGGAAGCTGTAACCAAATGAAATGAACATACACAAGGAAAAGGCTGCAACTGTATGTATGCTGTTTGTGACAAGTGTTAAAATGCCACTCAGTTCATTCTGTCACTGAAACTGCAAATAACAAGGTTTAAGTGAGTACTGTATTCATGTGCTTACATCGCCACCTGCTGCTTCCTCAAGAGCAAATCAGCAGCAATATCCAGGCTTCTACCAGCTCTTCACAGATACAAAATACATTGATGGAATGAGCAGGATGTGGAAGAATATTGACTAAATTCAGTGAGCTAGCCTGGCAGCTTGAAAATGATGTTTGATATAAAAAATAGCTCATTTGTATTTAAGCATAATCTAGGAAGTATATTGTTGTGAATTGCGGGATTACAATAAATTATTCAAAATGAAACAATTATTTTTCTTATTTGGAGTACAGAAAGTTAGACTACGGATAGGAAATAAGAGAGAATGAAACAATACATTCCCCTCTAGCCAAAATCATGACAGATCATATTTAAACAAAGTAATGTGATTTTTTATTAACGACTGATTTTAGTTGGAAAGAATACTTTTTAATTAATGTTTATCTTATGTAAGATGATAGTAAAGCAAAGCAAAATAAAAATATAGGTAATTTGTATCATTATTAGGTGCAAGCATTAATACATCTTACCATAACCCTAGCAGACCAGTTATACAAGAAAGTAATGCGCTCTCTGTCCCCAAATTTAAATTCTGTGCCAAGAAACCAGAACATTATCAGTTATTCAGACTGTGTGAAACATATAATAAGTTAGCAAAATATAATTTTAAACAATACATTTAGTGAGAAAAATATAAGATCCATGAAGGTTTTTTAAGTTAGTCCAAAGCACTTTAAAAATAATAAACCTACTACAAAATGCAGATTAGAGTTAACTGACTTGAAACTTGTTCTTATTTTCCATTCAAATTGGAAGATAGAAGTAAGTGGATTCCAGTTCCTAGGGCATAACAGCGTAAGAATTCTGGACCAGAGGATTGCTGAAGCTGACACAAGGAATAACAACGAAGTGGAACTGTTGAGTAACAGAGTGGACAGAGCAGTAGCAGGAGGATCATCTGTTTCTTACTCCTCTGAGTTCACACATATATATCAGAAATATCACATCCAGTTTACAGAAGAGACACAAAATCAGAACCAGGGATAACAGAATACTAAACCAAAATTCTTGATTTCAACAATTACAATGATCACACTGAAGGAAGCAAATGCAAACCAATCACATAGTTGAGGACCACTTATCCTTTAATTCAGACTGGGCATTTCATAGCTAATAAGCAAAAGATAAATATTAGACCCACAGAAGGAGTGTTTGAACGTTACTCTATGTTTTATGTAATATTTATTTAAAATATTTATTATTTTTTTAAAAAATCAAAATTGATTAAAATAAAAGGTATAAATGCTATCAGGTTAAATATTGATATATTCAGGCAAAGAGTCTGTAATTGAAAATAAACATCTTGCTGATCCATTTATTAAAGACACACAAATGCTGATCATATGCACAAGGACTCTTCATTTGTATTTGTCCAAAGATTCTTGATTTGTTCATTCTGCATCATTTCCAAGACCAAGAATCTTACAAGGAATACTACTAACCAGAGGTGAAATTCAAAATTTTTCCCTACTGATTCTGTGGGCGTGGCTTGGTGGGCGTGGCAGGGGAAGGATACTGCAAAATTTCCATTCCCCCCCCCACTCTGGGGCTAGCCAGAGGTTGTATTTGCTGGTTCTCCGAACTACTCGAAATTTCCGCTACTGGTTCTCCAGAACCTGTTAGAACCTGCTGGATTTCACCCTGCTACTAACTTGAATTCAACCTCCAGTTCTATGGAGAAGTAACTAAAAATGTGCTATTTTTAAAAAGGGAACTTTTCTTAGGGAGACTGTTTACTATCACTTTGCTCTATCAGTTCCTTTATGGTCTCTGAATACAATAACTAGTTTGTTAGGTATTTATCTAATTATACTGTATTCAGTTTCATTCCAAGAACTAACCTGAATACATTACCATATTTTTTAGAGTATAAGACACACTTTTCCTCCCCTAAGAGGGTGGAAATGTTGGTGCGTCTTAGACACCGAATATAGCTATTTTTGCCTTCCAAAGCCCCGCCCCGCTTGTCCCATTTTTGAAAAAAAAAAAAAAAAAGGGGGGGGTGTTTTTCACAAAAACAGGATGCGCAGAGGGTTTGGGAGGCCTGCAGAGTGCTCCTGGGGACTGGGGAAGGCAAAAACGCCCCCATTTTTGCCCTCCCCCAGCCCCAGGACACTTTGCAGGCCTCCCAAACCCTCTGCGCACCCCATTTTTTGCAAAATGGGTGAAAAATGGGCCCATTTTTGCAAAAAACAGGGCATGCAGAGGGTTTGCGAGCCTGCAGTACTCCTGGGGGCCGGGGAGGGTAAAAACCATTTTTTTCTTACCTCTTTGAAATCTTGGTGCATCTTATACACCAGTGCGTCTTATAGTCCGAAAAATATGGTTCGTGCAAACATACAATGTATTTTATTTATTAGTTTCCCAATATTCAGAATTACCTGTGTATAATTCACAACTATCTTTAATGGAATCATGGAATCCAAACTCACTTTTTTCTTGTTGTCCGATTGATCTGCTATTAACTGCTGTTTTCCATCTTCCATATTTTGCCTTCATGATTATAATGGTAAGTTAACCACCCTCCCCCCATCTATTCCAGATAGCTGGAGGCAGAATGAACATTTTCTCATAACAATCCTTGTGAAGATCACAGACTTTATGATGGTAATAGGAACAACAACAATCTTTTGACAAGATGGACAAATAGGAAGGCTAATTAGTGTGAGAATGTGAATGTGAGCTTGTTTATCCTGGCTGAATGCTTTATTTCTTATTCATCCAGCTCTACCCATTCAGGCAGTTCCAAAAATATTCTGAGGAATATAGCTCTCAGTCCCCAAACATAGGTCACTTATTTCTAAATAATTATTTCAAAATCTAACAACAATCCATAGCAGCTAAATAGCAAATGGATATTTGACACACTTACAGATCAAATATATTTCTTACATTTACTGAAAAGTATAATAGGCTGTTTAGTTTACATGAGTGTCTCATTGTCATATATTTCCTAAACAATTTATAGCTAAATAAGATTTAGACAATTTCATTATTACAAATTAGTCTTGCATGCTATCATATCTTGTCTACATATGCAAGTCTATATATCTTGCATAATGGTTAATTTTTTAACTAATGTGTCTTTATCTTCCATTTAATACTAACCAACATACAATATAGAACCCGATGTTCCATTTCTTCTGCAAGATTGTGCAGAGAACTCTTACAGCCAGGTATTATTCCCCCTCCTCCCCACATCCATGCAAGTCAATTTCCTTAACTATGCAAGAGGAAATGTTGATCAAAATAGAAAAGTTTGGGAACTTGTCCTCCTCAAAGGATTTCCCCCCCTTGCAAAGTGTCCAGGGGACAGCAGAAGGTAGGGAAATCTGGCAAACCAGTGAGAAAACCTACCTGAATGTTTTTTTCACAGTCTGTTTGCTGGTGAAGGGAGAGCTCACTTTCTAGAACAAATTTCTTCCCACACTTGTCGCAGATCTGCATGCGCCTATGAGTGACGTTCATGTGCTTCTCCAGATACCAGCGTGTGTTAAACACCCTGGGGCACTTCTCACAAGTCAAAGTCTCCTTTTCTTCACACTTTGATTTCTGCACAGGTGCCTTGGGCTCCTTTGCAGCTTTCTTCTTACGCTTGGGAGGCTCAATGCTCTTTCTACGGCCCCTTGTAGTTCTGGAAGTAGGGGAAGATGTGGCGGCTGCAGTAGATGCAGCTCTCCTTGTCCTCCTTTGTGCAACACTATCATTTTCCTCTCTTTGCTCTTTTTTCTTCTGCCTCTCATTTTCCTCCTCATCATTACTGTCTTCAGTGGCCTCTTCCTCCCCACTGTCACCCTCCTCTTCCTCACTACTGGTCTTAAGAACAGCAGTTTCTTTGGATTGGGAAGGGACCCCCTTCTCCCCTTTTGATACATTTAATGTTTGGTTGTTAAGGTTTACCTCTACTATTATCTGCTCCCTTTTGTAAGTCACTTCATCTTCTTCCTCGTCCTCCTCCTGCAAGTCGTCAGAGTTCTCCCTGTCTTCTTTCACGGCTCGGGCCTCTCCTACTGTTCTGTCCTCCCTGAAATATGGCTGCTCCTCTCTGTCATGAAGATGTGGCTTACTTGCTTTTGGGTCCACCAGTACAGAATAAGGACTCCCAGACTCCCTTTTGTATACCTTGGTGGACAAATCAAGTTCCTGGCTGGCATCATGATAGAAAGTGGGTGGTACTTGACCCCTGTCCTCCTGTGCCATCCCTGCTACATGTGTGGTGCAATTTTTAGCCATCTGTTGGCAAGAATTGGCTGTTTCATTCATGGGGGCTCTCGATTCATTGAGCACCTTGTATTCCAGAATATCAATGAAGTAACTCCTGTAGAACAAGATGAATATCTGGAAATAACTAACTCATGACTGTTTTTGGGGAGCAGAGCAAGAAAGCACGTGTAGGTCATGGAACTCTGGTTTTATAGCACGAAGACATCGACAACAGTTCACAGGAAGAAAGCTGTCATCCAACAGATGAAAAATTTGTCTAGAAAAAAAGGAGAAAATTAAGTTAGTGGCTTAAGCATAGCTGGAATAAGTTATTCTTGGAAAAATCTGTATACGATGTATAGGATTTGCTTCAACAGTTGTTAACCATTTATATTAATAACAGGCTAATCATTTTATTGTCTACAAGAGAAAAGTGGGGAAATGCTTTTATTGCATTGCCAACAAATATATAATATTACCTGAATTTTAGAGCAATAGAAGGTGCTAAATATAGTTAAAAAGAAATGGTTTTATATATTTAAGAGATAGTACATTATAGTTTTCCTTACTATTCTCTTAGGTAACTCTTGCAGTTATGTAAAATTATTGATGCAATTAAATGTTCAGAGTTAAAAAACACTGAGCTTTGCATATAAACATTTGTAATTTCAATTTTCAGAATATTCTAGTTATGTAACTATAAAGATCATCTTGAAATATCATGATTGTATCTAATTAAATAGGAATCTGTGAGATACTGTGTTGCCCATAAACCTAGTATTATCTGGGCATCAGCTTCTCATGTCTTTCTCATCACTTGCTACCTAATTCTTTTCACCAGAGGTATCAGGAACTGATCCAAGAATTTCTACTAGCAAAATATGCACTTCACCAATAAATGACTATCTTTTCTATTTCAGAAGTGAAACATGGATCAGTAGATTCTGGTGGTGAAATAAGGGTTGGGTTTTAAGGGCAAGATGTACCTGCTTTCTCATTTTGATAAAGACACAGATAAATAAATTCATGTGTATAACACACATAATTTTATTTCTTCCTTCTTTTTGTTATTCCACAAAATTTTGGAAAAGCCACATTTTACCAAATTCCAAAAGGCCATGACAATAGAAGCAATCTTTACCTCAGGAGATAGGCTGTTCTTAAGAAAAAGCATAATATATAATCCAACCATGCTAAGCTTTCATACAGGCATAAAGACCTGGGGCAAGGTAGAGTGATCTGCTTGGTATTTTTAATATTTTTTTGGATACTGAACATATTTGAGTCAGCTATCCATGCAGATCATGTATTTTTCTATTAATTGTTTCATGATTTTTTCTGTTATTTCTATCTAATAATCCCTGCCCTATTTTCATAGCCAGAAGACCAGAAAATGAGCAAGATAAAGCTTACAAAGCGAACATATGATTTAACCCTATTGGTTAAATTGGGTCTCATAGATCCACTCTGTGATTGAATGGCATATAAATTGACAAATAAAAGTTCTGTTCCAAATTTGAAAGGCTTGACAGGGACATTTAAAACTGGCTCTGTTTCAATGGAACAAAATTCAAAATATTTCCAACTTCTGCCATAGTTAATAATAGGGGCATAAAGCAACTCTCTTGTTTTTTTATCCTGGAATCACAGATATTATACTGTAGGCCATTCAAGAATATTTCCTCCCATTTACTTGATAGAAAATTTGACTAAAAGATGATTTTAAAAGTTATTGCTTCATAATTAATAATCAAAAGAAAAAAGAGCAAAACACAAGGCAATAGTGATGATACATATATTGTCAAAAAGAAGCAAAAAAATAAAAAGTGCTCTAACAAAAAAGTGAAAAAAGTACACCAGAGAAAAAAATGCAGGCAGAGATCTCACAATGTTTTGATTTGAATTCAGAAATATCAAGTGCCCAAATTTTGAATGGGAAGCATATAGAATATATATCTGTGATAGAATTAATGATTATACATAATACAAAAATAAAATTCAAATTAAAAATAAAAGGGAAAATATTTGAAAAACAAATCAAATTTATGGCTAGAAAACCATCTACAGTTTTATAGAGACAAATATTGAAAAAGAAATATATATTAACTATAATATCACAGCTGACAGAATTTATGCTTATATATCTATGACAGATATTGGGAGAATGGCAAAAGGTCCAGGAATATATTAGCTAATCATTTAAAATAAAGAAAGCTAGGGCAATCATTCCAATTGGAAATCTATAAAACTACAATGGATATAAATTGTCAATTTTTAAAATTTTATTCAGAATTATATAGTAATATATATAATGTTATACTAAATAGATCCAGACTTTCTTAGGAATTCGTAAAATCGATTAAGGTATCATATGAGTCACCCACATCTAACGTAAAGACTAATGGCACACTATCTCTACTTTTCTAGTATTCAGAAGAAGTAGAAAAGGATGTCCACTTTCACCCATACTTTTTAATATCCATGAAATTCTTGGTTTGTGCTGTTAGACAACATAGAGAAGTCTATGGAGTAGCAATTAACTTAATTAACAATTAACACAAATTAATTTTATTTGCATATGGCATTCTTTTTTTCCCTAATGTTATACCACTATCCCAGTGTTTATTCAAAAGTAGCTGCCTTTAATAAAACAGCAGGATACCCAATTAACTGGTTCAAATCAGAATTGATGCCAACAGGTGAAGGTTGAATTACCTATCCATTTAAGGTATATTAATTTGGTATTTGTACCAAATACATTATATTCCAAAGGATATAACCCAGTTACGAAAAAGTAATATAAATAAAATATGGATAGAGGTTTCTTCAGATACTGATAATTGAGAGCCATTAAACCTTACCCTTTGGGGAAAGGTGAACACTACATCAATACAGGGATAATAGTAAGATCACGTATTAGTACTGCTTTATGGTACACTGGTAAGGCCATACTTCTAATATTGCATCCAGTTTTGGTCACCACAACACAAAAAAAAGATGTAGAGATTCTAGGAAGAATGCAGAGAAGAGTAACAAAAATGATTAGGAGATTGGCTAAACTATACAATGAATATTTGTGGGAACCGGGAATATCTAGTCTAACAAGGAGAATGACTAGGAGTGACATAATAGCAGTCTCCCAATATTTGAGAGACTATCACCGAGAGGAAGGGATCAACCTATTCTCCAAAGCTACTGAGGACAAGACAAGAAGTAATGGATGGAAGATTAAGAAAGACATCCAATCTAGAATTAAGGAGAAATTTCCTGTCTGAGAGAACAATTAATCAGTGGAATATCTTGCTTCCAGAAGCTGTGGATGCTCCATCATTAGGGGTTTTTAAGAAGAGATTAGACAGCCATTTGTTTGGGATTGTATAGGACTTCCTGCTTGAGCAGGAAATTAGATTAGAAGACCTCCAAGATCCTTCCAACTCTGTTATTTTGTATTCTGTAAAACTAACATTATTCCAATATTAATTTATATTTTGATAGGATTATATAATGTTCCTGGAAAAGTTTTCAGAAAATAAACTATATGTTTTTAAAAAATGAGTTCGTTAATTCCTAGGACATCTTTACAGAAAGTACAATTAACAATTAATGTGGATTTGTTTTATTTTATTTTTATTTATTTATTTTGTCAAACACAACAATATATGTAAGTATAAGCATGAAATAATCATACAAATTGAATACAACCAAAGGGAACATTAGGACAGGAACGGTAGGCACGCTGGTGCTCTTATGCACGCCCATTACAGACCTCTTAGGAATGGGTGAGGTCAACAGTAGATAGTCTTTGGTTAAAGCTTTGGGGATTTTGGGATGAGACCACGGAGTTAAGTAGTGCATTCCAGGCATTAACAACTCTGTTACTGAAGTCATATTTTCTATAATCAAGATTGGAGCGATTCACTTTAAGTTTAAATCTATTGTGTGCTCGTGTATTGTTGTGGTTGAAGCTGAAATAGTCTTCAACAGGAAGGACATTGTAGCAGATGATTTTATGAGTTATGCTCAGGTCATGCCGAGGGCGATATAGTTCTAAATTTTCTAAATCCAGAATTTCAAGTCTGGTGGCATAAGGTATTTTGTTGTGATCAGAGGAATGGAGGACTCTTCTTGTAAAATATTTCTGGACACACTCAATTGTATTAATGTCCGAAGTGAAGTGTGGGTTCCAGACAGGCGAGCTGTAATCGAGAATTGGTCTAGCAATTGCTCTGGTTAGTAGTGTAAACTTTCCGGAGAAAAAGCTATGCAAGATTAGGTTTACAACTCTTAAAGCCTTTTTGGCGATGTAGTTGCAGTGGGCTTTGGCACTTAGATCATTTGACATGAAAACTCCGAGGTCTTTGACGGAGGGTCATCTACAAGGTCATGTCCATCAAGCTTGTATTTAGTGTTCTGATTCTTTTTTTCAATGTGTAAGACAGAGCATTTGTTGGTTGAGATTTGGAGTTGCCAAATTTTTGACCCTTCCGACACAAAGTCAAGGTCTTTTTGAAGAGTAGCCGCATTGCTGTTAGTGTTAAATAGTTTAACATCATCGGCGAAGAGAACACAATTATTTATAATATGATTACAGAGGTCATTAATGTATAATATGAAGCATGTTGGTCCTAGAATGCTCCTTGGGGGGACACCGCTATTAACAGGAGCAGGATTTGATAGGGCACTGCCTATTTTGACCACTTGTTGTCTGTTTGACAGGAACACAGTTATCCAATTATGGAAGGGTCCGGAGATGCCGTAGGATTTTAGTTTCAGAAGAAGTTTGTCATGTACTACTGAGTCAAAGGCTTTACAGAAGTCTATGTAAATTGCATCTATTGCTTTGCCCTGATCAAGATTTGTAGTCTATATGTTTTTGCAGTGAAGAAGTTGTAGCTTACAGGATAATTTGGTTTTATAAATCTTTACAAATCTATACCATCATGTTTATCTTCCCGTACTAAATACTGGAAGCAAACAATTGGGTTTTTCTGATTGGGCAACTTTGGAATATACATACATAGCACCTTTAATTTGGTGGACAGAATTATGATCTAAATATGCTAAAAGTTTAGTATCTCTGGAAATAATTATGTTAGTCAGGAAGTTATGGAATGAAATGTCTGATAAAAAAAAGATTTAACCCTTTTCCCATGCCAAACTGATTTTATGGGGAAACCCAAAAATTGGATAGAAGCAGGGATATTGATTGTGGATTCACTTATAGAGGATGAACAATGAATTTTAATATATTACATATTAAGAAATAAATATGGGCCGTGATAGCTCAGGCTGTTAAGAAGCCTGTTATTAGAACACAGCAGCCTGCAATTACGGCAGGTTCAAGCCCGGCCCAAGGTTGACTCAGCCTTCCATCCTTTATAAGGTAGGTAAAATGAGGACCCAGATTGTTGGGGGGGCAATAAGTTGACTTTGTAAAAAAATATACAAATAGAATGAGACTATTGCCTTATACACTGTAAGCCGCCCTGAGTCTTCGGAGAAGGGCGGGATATAAATGTAAACAAAACAAAACAAAACAAAAAAAATCATTTCTCAGAGATAACCCAATGGCAACATTTACAATTACAACATTTTTAACATTATTTGGATCAGAAATATTTTCAGCTTTGGAGATGTCTTAAGATACTGGAACAATTTTAAAACAAAAGCAAAAACATACAAAAAATCCCTCTACTATTGTTTTAAATTTATTCATTATTATTAAATCAATATCATATGCATTTGTTAAGAAATTAGTAGAATAAAGAATAGGAGATTCCTATAATGCCTAGATAATTAAGATATTCTCTTAACTTCAAGAAAAAGAGTGTCAATGGATCCTTAATTATACAATTTATTGATAAAAAAATTAAGACTTCACTAAGTTCCTTAAATTAAAGGCTGTCAAAACAACTTTTTGTTAGAGATGTCCTTTTAAAAATGTCCATACAAGTCCTATATTTACCAAGTTTTGGGAGAAAGTAGTAGATTACCTAAATATGATTGTGTGACAAAAGCTACAATTTTCAGAAGATAAAATTCTTTTTATATACTTACCACATGGAATTTTATAATTAGATAACATAAATGGATTCTCCATACTCTTAATATGACTAAAGATTGATATTGTAGCATTGGAAAGATAAATTATTGTGGAGAAAATAGGAGGGAGGAGTTTGTTTTCTTTGCTTAATTACAACTAATCATAAAAGTGATTCAAGCAAAGACATAATAGTAAAGGATTAAATCTAGCTCAATAATAACAAAACAGTGAAACAAACTTCCTGGCTAATGGTCCAAAGTTTTGTCTTAATGCTGTTTGTCCAGTACACACATTTTGTGTTTGACAACTTGCCCATAAAGTTCAACAGATAGGCTTCATTCAAAAACTTAGCAGCTAGTGGGCAAAAGGCTTTTTCTTATTTTAAAACATGTTTTGAGTATGTTGATATCTGAAGTTCATATATGTATTTTAAATCATAGAAGTTTAGAGTATATTAGCAATTCAATCAGCAGGCCCAGTTTCCATCCCTCCTGCCACTGAGAGGAAGGAGTTGAGGAGAAAGAAGTGTGTGATCAGATCAGGGAGCTAGATATTTACTTTTTCAGACCTGAAATCATTTTTGAAATAAAAAAAAATATCCTGTCTATCTGTTGCTAAACTTTTAGAATGCCAAACCTTACATTTATGTTGATTTGCTTACTTGTTGACCTTTGCAGGAAAATAGACCTTTAATCCACAGTAAAGGCCACCTGTGAAATCACAAGAAAAGAAACAAGTCCTTCTGCTAATATCTTTTATAGCTCAGGAGTTTAGATGCTAATTTTACAAACTTTAAAACTGGCTTATTACATTTATCAGAAAAAAATATGATAAACAATGTAGGAAATAGTGACTAAAGAGAAAGAAAAAGAGGAATTGTCATTTGAGTAAGTATTATGGGATAACTAATTATCACAGTATCAGTTGCATTTCAAACATCTGATAGACAACATGGCATGATATTAGAAGAGTAAAGAGTTACAATCTGATATATAATTATGTAATAAAAATATTGTGTGTGTAAGGGAGGGAGAGAGGAATGAAGGGAGAGAAAGACAACGAGAAAACTAGAGGTAGAGGTTCCTATATTACCTAATCAATAGGAGAATGTCTCAACTTCTATAGCAATAGTGTCAACAAAAACAATTACATCTTACTGGACTCTATCATATCTGTATAGAAAAGGATTGTCTAAGACACCATTTTGTTACTGAAGTAATAAGGACAAAGCTCTTTTGAAGTACATGTAGCTTCAGTAGAAAATACTGAATTATACTGTATAAATGTGACTGTGGCAAAAACTAATTTTTTTAGAATATATTCTTGAACTACATTCTTAACACATGGAATATAACAGCTAGACATAAATTTATTCTCCATGTCCTTACTATTGCAACAATGAATTGAGCAGCAGGTTGGACTACAAGTCGTCCAAGGTCCCTTCCAGTTCTATTCTGATTGTAAATGTATGACCCCATCACTTAATGTATTGAAGATCAGTTTCAGTTTTGGTCGCCACGATGTAAAAAAGATGCTGAGACTCTAGAAAGAGTGCAGAGAAGAGCAACAAAGATGATTAGGGGACTGGAGGCTAGAACATATGAAGAACAGTTGCGGGAACTGGGTAAGTCTAGTTTAAAAAGAAGGACTAGGGGAGACATGATAGCAGTGTTCCAATATCTCAGGGATTGCCACAAAGAAGAGGGAGTCGGGGTGGAAACTGATCAAGGAAAGAAGCAACTTAGAGTTAAGGAGAAATTTCCTGACAGTTAGAACAATTAATAACTGGAACAACTTGCCTGCAGAAGTTGTAAATGACCCAACACTGGAAATTTCTAAGAAGATGTTGGATAACCATCTGTCTGAGATGGTGTAGGGTTTCCTGCCTGGGCAGGGGGTTGGACTAGAAGGCCTCCAAGGTCCCTTCCAACTCTGTTGTTATTATTATTAATTACACTTGCTGCTTATGAATGGATTGGCTACAAACGTACATTTTGAATGGATTTGTATAATGAAATATGGGATTCATTTTGACAAAATTTTGACAAAAAATTCTTAAGATAGTCAAGTATGCCAGTAAGGATTCTGATGTTGATGCTATTATACATCTTGGCACAAATGATCTGTCCCAAAAGGATGTACTTTCTGTGCAGAATGATTTCCAGAGCTTCGGGTATGAACTTAATAGTATAGGTTGTAGGCTTATCTTTTCAGAGGTTTTACCAGTATATAAGGAACAAAAAGGTAAAGGCCAGCGTATAGTGGAGTTTAATGTGTGGCTAAAGGAGTGGTGCAAAAGGGAAGGCTTTGGTTTTATTAGTCACGATGTCTGCAACTGGTCCAATGAAAAACTGTACAAAAGGGATGGATTGCATCCATCAAAGAAAGGGACTGAGTTACTTAGTAATAAATTCACAGATTTTCTGGATAAACATTTAAACTGAACAGTGGGAACAGAGAATTAATAGATACAGAAAATTTCTGTCCCCAGCAATCCAAAATTAATAGGGTTATCAGTGCAAGTAACATAGATGTCTGTATGGGTAAGATTATCAGCCCTGCTATCAAGCAAAACCAAGCATTTAACAGTGAATGCCATACCATGTGCACTAAACCAACAGGTGGCAAGAAAGTAGGGGCAATCAGGCACAACACAGGTTATGTAGACAGTAAACACAAGGTCAATCCAAATAGACTCAAATGTCTATACACCAATGCACAGAGTATGAGGAATAAACAGGGTGAATTAGAAATTCAAGTAAATGAGGGCAGATATGATATTGTTGCTATTACAGAAACTTGGTGGGATGAAACCGACAAATGGAACATACAGCTAGAGGGATATAAATTATTTAAAAGAAATAGACCAAATAAAAGAGGAGGTGGAGTTGCACTATATATAAGAAATAACTACATCTCTACAGAAATAGAGCACAACAATGATGAAAATATCTTGAATGCATTTGGGTCAATATAAAAGGGAGAAGAATGATATTGCCATAGGTCTATACTATAGATCACCCAACCAAACAGAGAAAATAGATGGAATTTTTGATAGTCAGCTAACTAAGGTATGTAGGAAGCACATCACAGTAGTAATGGGGGATTTTAACTACTCTGACATCAACTGGGAGACAAACACTGCACCAAGTGGAAGATCCAACAGGTTTCTAACAAACCTAGCAGACAACTTTGTTTCCCAAAAAGTAGAAAAGGCAACAAGGGGATCAGCCATACTGGACTTAATTCTCACTAACAGAGATGAAATGATAGAACGTGTTGAAGCTACAGGAACCTTGGGGGCAAGTGATCACGCAATATTGTAATTTGACATTAAGCAAAGACAAGTAGTAGAACAAAGTCAAACTAGAATCTTGGACTTTAAGAGAGCTAATTTCAATAAACTTAGAGAGAGCTTGAGAAGGATTCCATGGATGAGAATCTTCAAGGGGAAAACAACTCAAGAAGCGTGGGAAATTTTGAAAATTGAGATTATAAAAGCGAAGTCTAGCACAATACCAATGAAGAAGAAAAATAATAGATCTCAAAAAAACCCCAGCATGGATGCATAAAGAACTGTCTGAAAAATTGAAAGACAAAAAGGACAAGTATAAAAAGTGGAAAGAGGGGCAAATAACTAAGGCAGAATATCAGCAAATAGCCAGAGCCTGTAAAGATGAAGTGAGGAAAGCTAAGGCTCACAATGAACAAAGGCTAGCGACAAAAGTAAAAAATAACAAAAAAAGCTTCTTCCAACATGTTAAAAACAAAAAAAAAAAGTCAAGGAAACAATTAGCCCATTGCTGGGAGAAAATGACAAGAATGTGACAAGCAACAGGGAGAAAGCAAATCTACTTAACTCATATTTTGCGTCTGTCTTTACACAAAAGGAAAAAACAATCCAACCTATCAAAAACAGCATCACAAAAAACAGATTAGGAACACAAGTTAAAATAGGGAAGAAAATGGTAAGTGAACATCTGTCTACCCTAGACGAGTTCAAATCACCAGGACCAGATAGATTACACTCCAAGGTTCTGAAGGAACTGGCAGACGAGATCTCAGAAACACTGAACTATATCTTTCAAAGATCCTGGAGCACAGGGGAGCTGCCAGAGGACTGGAAAAGAGCTGATGTAGTTCCCATCTTCAAAAAAGGGGAAAAAAACAGATCCAGGAAACTACAGACCTATCAGCCTGACTTCAATACCGGGGAAGATTCTGGAAAAGATAATCAAGCAATGAATCACCGAACACCTAGAAGCAAAGTAATAACCAAAAGCCAAAAACAAATCATGCTAATCTTATTACATTCTTTGACAAAGTGACAAAATTAGTAGACCAGAGGAATGCTGTCGATATAATTTACTTGGACTTCAGTAAAGCATTTGATAAAGTAGACCATAACCTACTACTAGATAAAGTAGAAAAATGTGGGTTAGACAGTACCACCACCAGATGGATTTGTAACTGGCTGACCAACCGCACTCAATGTATAGTCCTCAATGGAACTACATCCACATGGAGGGAAGTATGCAGTGAAGTACCCCAAGGCTCTGTTTTAGGCCCTGTATTCTTCAACATCTTCATCAATGATTTGGACAAGGGGATAGATGGGGAACTCATCAAATTTGCAGATGACACCAAGCTGGCAGGAATAGCCAACACTCCAGAAGATAGGTTCAAGTTACAAAAGGATCTTGACAGACTTGAACATTGGGCGCTATCTAACAAAATGAAATTCAACAGTGAAAAAAGGTTCTACATTTAGGCAAAAATAATAAAATGCACAGGTACTGTATATATGGTACCTTGCTCAATAGTAGTACCTGTGAGAGGGATCTTGGAGTCCTAGTGGACAACCATTTAGATATGAGCCAGCAGTGTAGCAGCTGCTAAAAATGCCAACACAGTTCTGGGCTGCATAAACAGAAGGATAGAATCAAGATCACGTGAAGTGTTAGTGCCACTTTATAATGCCTTGGTAAGGCCACACTTGGAATACTGCATTCAGTTTTGGTCGCCGCAATGTAAAAAAGATGCTGAGACGCTAGAAAGAGTGCAGAGAAGAGCAACAAAGATGATTAGGGGACTGGAGGCTAGAATATATGAAGAACAGTTGCGGGAACTGGGTAAGTCTAGTTTAAAAAGAAGGACTAGGGGAGACATGATAGCAGTGTTCCAATATCTCAAGGGTTGCCACAAAGAAGAGGGAGTCGGGCTGTTCTCCAAAGCACCTGAGGGTAGAACAAGAAGAAATGGGTGGAAACTGATCAAGGAAAGAAGCAACTTAAAGTTAAGGAGAAATCTCCTGACAGAACAATTAATAACTGGAACAACTTGCCTGCAGTAGTTGTGAATGCTCCAAACTGGAAATTTTTAAGAAAATGTTGGATAACCATCTGTCTGAGATGTCTGGGCAGGGGGTTGGACTAGAAGGCCTCCAAGGTCCCTTCCAACTCTGTTGTTATTATTATAAAATAAGTAGGTTAAAAATAATATTTATATAAACGTATTTGAAATAATTTTCATTCTCATTTTAATTTCAAATTTGGGGATTGTAGATGCTCATGTTCTGCACATTTTAAATTATGGACAGACTAAATCTATTTTTCAATTAAATTACACTGAATAAGAAAGGACATTTACATGATCTACTGCAACAAAAAATACTTTTTGTGTTTTCATCTTTTAAATAGAAATAGAAATAGTATCATTAAGGCCAGTCTATTTTTATTCAATCTCTTATTTTCTGTCTTGCATGTAATTTGGCCACATAGAAGTTTATTAAGACAGCTAATTAAGAGTTAGTTTCAAGTATGTAGGAATTCCAAGTATGCACAGAACAGCATTGCAAGAATAAGACATATTCGCAGTTTTCCTTTGATGATGATGAAGAAACACAATGGATCTATATATAAACTGGTTTCAAGCTATACATCACAGATATACAAATTAAAAAAATACTGATATAGTACTTGGGAAAGATAAAAAAAGGTAGTAATTAAAAAATTTCCAACTCACGGGAAAGAGGCCTAAAAATGCCTAATTTTAAACTATATTATGAAGCAGTAGCCCTCTCAGTAATAAGTGACTGGTTTAATTTAACGGAGGAAAGACTTTTGAATATAGAAGGTTATGACTTACTATATGGATGATATGTGTATTTATTTTATAAAAAAAAAGTGGATAGGGCTTTTAAGAGTCATGTGTTAAGAAGTGCTCTTTTGCGTGTCTGGAAAAAATATTCCTATAAACTAGACTATAAGATTCCTATATGAGCAAGCCCCAGACATGCAATAGAGAATATAAATATAAAACAGAATCAGGAAATGATTACTTATAAAGAACTTTTATATGCTGAAGGAGGTAGCTTGCAATTAAAATCTTTACAGGTATTAAATGAAGAAGGGAGGAAATATACTTGGTTTCAATATAGGCAACTAAGTGCTAGATGGAAAGAAGATCAAAAAATTGGTATAATACAAAGGGAGGAAAATTTAATGAAGCAAATTAGAAATCAGACCCAGGAGCATATGTGTTGCTTGAAATAGATTTGGAAAAGGATTTGGTAAAGGACTGTATGATAAAATGGGCACAGAATATTCAGGAACCAATAATGTTGGAAACATGGGAGAAAATCTGGGTTTACACAAGCACAGAATTTACGGGAAAATTTTTATAAGATGTTTTATAGATGGCACTTAGATCCAAAAAAGTTATCATGTATGTATCCTGATATCCAAGCGAAATGTTGGAGATGTGACTGTGATGACGCTACATATTTTCATATTTGGTGGACTTGTAAGAAAAGCAAGGCCTTTGATTTTAGAAGACTAAGATTCTAAGATTCAAACCTTTAGAAGACTAAGATTCTAATATAAGATTTTCAAAGGCATTTAGCAGTTGCACTGTTCTTGTCATACAGATTATATTTTTAATCAAAAATTTATTTATTTGTAACAATTCATATATTCCATTTTTTGCTTTAAAATAAATTCTGGCATTATTTGATTATTTATAAAACAATTCCTTAATCTAAAAAGTGTTTTTATACTAGTAGCTCTGCTAAATTATTTGGAAGATGAATCATAACTCCTAATTTCTATTAATAGGAGGGAGATAGAACTAATTTTCCTCCCTGTACATCCAAATCTTCAGAGAAGAGACAAGAAATCTACTTAAATATGTTGGTTTATGTTTAAAAATATTTTAATCCATTGAACAAAAGTCAAATGGATGACTCAGTCAGGTTCCATTCCAGTAAATGCTTGTTGGAAGAACTTTAGCCTGATGTTGTGTATGACAAGTCCAAAAATGGCATGAACTATTTCAAACGAACAGCACAAGAAAATCATTGCAGAAATAAACAATTTGGCCAGGAGAATAGGAGAAGTAAGTTTCAAGGACTTAGGGGAGGATTACATCAACATTTTAATTGATAGATAGGCATGATTACTAGTGGGTAATAAACTCTTGTGGATAAGGACAAGTTAAAGAAGAATCTAGCTAAGAGTAAAGAAGGCAATGCATGATGCCTGCGAATTTCTACAAATATAATTCATGCAATGAAATTCAAAGGAGTCCTTGACAATATTTTAATACTATACATAAGCCATGTTCAATGAGTTCACACAAAAGAAGCACTGGCTTCCAATCACAATGTTCTTGAGAAGGACAATTATTTCATCACTTAAAGTTGTTATCCCTGAACTGGAAACCTTGATGTCGCCTAATCCTTGTTCAGCCTCTGAGACCCCTATAGCTGAATCCTGAGGAAGATTGCCTGCTACATGTTATATAAAATGTTAATATAGTATTTTTAGAATTAGAAGTCCAAAATGTTATTATTATAAAACATAATTAAAATAATTTAATATATATATATATTTGCTAATGATTATGTAAGGCGAAGGTACAGATTTTCATGGAATTTTATGTGATTTGCAGGACAAGTTGACATATAACTCATGTGAATACAGAGATTGTACTGCTTAACATATGTTAGAAGCAAATTTGCTTGGATTCAAATTACAGATGCTCTATTTGCTTCTTAACACAGAACACAATTAAATGTAGCTTAAGATGTTAAGATATTACTGTATACACAGTACAGTGTACAGTGAGAAATTAGGAATTGGAGGACTTAAATTCAATCATGTTAACTTTAAGCCAGGACACATTCCCTGAGCCCTATCTACCTCACAGAACTGTTCCTGTGGAGTGGGAAATTAAAGGATAAAGTGATATGCATATCATATTTAGCTACTTAAGGAAAGATGTGATATACAGATAAATACAAATAAAATCAAATTCCTAATTATAAACTTTCGAGTTATACATTTTACAATTGCATTTTGACTGCATTTTTCCAGATATAAATGGACTTATTCAAACTATATGACGTTCTCTATTTTATCTTTAACTATATTTAAAAGTGCTTGGTACTATCAACTTTATTTCTTTAAATTGCAATCCAATTCTCTGCAAATTAATAAAGTTTAACCTGTTTTTAAATTTTGTAAGATTTACATTATTTTTTCTTTTGAGATGTCCTAGCCAGCATCCATTATACTTTCTCCTGAAAGATGTACCTGTGAGGCATATCAAAGCCACTGCAGTACAGTACATAAATTATGCCTACAGTATGCCAGTTCAAGTAATTTTTAATTTACGTTCACTTGATCCCTTTCAGCCAGTTGCCACCTCAGTCCAAGCAAACAAATATAGCTTTTGACTTGACATACATTAATATGAATGTATGTATTATGAATGAAGTTTTAGAAAAATGAATTCAATGTACTTATTTCTAAGAAAAAAATAACTGTAACCATTTAATAATTGTTTTCATTACCCTGATTCAACATTTTTTTCTGGCAGAACAGTATAATCAATTATATTTTTTTAGGGCGAAATACTTAATTGTGATAAGGAGAAGTAATTTTCTTACAAAGCAGGTTTTCTTTAAATCCCAAAATTCCAATCCTCAAAATGGCAACCAAAGTGAGAACCATAGTTCTTTTTTTAAAAAAAAAACAAGCCCCATTTTCTCTGTTGTATGTTAGAAAAATTACCTTCGTTGTGATTTTTCCCCTCATTAGTGTCTCACAGAACCCTAGCATTTTGCAGAACAAAGTGTGAATAAAACCAAATCAGAAATCTGTCAAAAATATTGATAGCCTAAATAAGCAAGCAAAATGTCATTCATTTTAAAAAATAGTAAAATATAACTTTTGTGCTCACACAAAAAAGAAAAGCTAATAAAAATTACCAAATTATTATTTTTATATTATTGAGATAAAACATTAGCATAGATACCTAGGATGCTAATAATTTCATCTAGTCCTCAACTTACAGCTGGTTCTTAACAACCATTTGAAATTATAGCAGCCCTGGAATTGTTGTTTTATGGCTCGTAAAGCACTTCAGCTGTTGTAAAATGTTGTGCCACTCCTGGATTTCAAGGGTTTGATGACCGATTCACCTTTCTGACCAGTTGCAGCATCCTGCAGTCATGTGACCATGATTTGCAATGTTTTTTGCCAGTTTCCAGCACCAAACACTCATTTGGAAGAGTTGGTTTGCACTTATGACTGTAGATTTATTTAATAACCATGGTGATTCACTTAAGAATCATAGCAAAAAATGTCATAAAATCAGGTCCTGTCATGTGTGCCTCGACTTATGACTGTAAAGATAAGACATATGACCAAAAACCCAGTCCCAACTGCAGTTGTAAATTGAGAACTACCTGTATGATGGTGATAAAGAAAGAACGCATGTAGTATCTTATGTAATAAAATATATTTTCCTGGAATCATGTGGTTATTGTAACTGAACTGATAACAGCAAATAAGAAGTAATTTTAGAATTAAGAAAAATTTTAGCAAGTCAAGGTTTTTTTAGTTTTTGATCTGCAATCTTTTATAAGCCCTAAGTATTCAATTTGTGCAAAAAACTGTGTATAAATGTAAACAATCTGGTAAATGTCAGTAATCTTATCCAACATTCCTAGAAAAGCAATTCTATTGAACACAATTATCTAATTTGTTAAAAACATAGTATCACTCTAAATCTAATTCTGGGTCCAGTTATATTCCCACCTGAAATGTAGTAATATAAAAAAAATAGAAAGAGTTATTAGTTAGTCAACATAATATTTTTCTTAAAAATAACATTAATATACTTCTTAGAACATTGTGGGCCTCAAATCAAAGTCCTGCTTTTTTCCAATGAAGATTTCTGTGCAACAACTGGAATTCTTCATAAACAAGAGTAAACTTCCCTGCCAAAAACTATTTGCTTTATCTGATCATTGGATGCATGTCTGCTTGCTTATTTTCTGCTTTTATCTTCAGATATGTTCCATACTTTTACACACACTATCAATTTTAAAAATATAAAAAAACTACAGAAATTAAAGCAAACAGCAAATCACACAAAAGAGACATCTCCTCAGTATCCACAATCCATCCAAAGGATTAAAACAATTAATAATATACAATTCAGAAAACCAAGGGCGGGCTACAAAATCTGTGCAACATTATGCATATTTTACAGTATTTTCCCTTCAGCACAATGTTGTCAGATTAGGTAATCTCGGAATGAGAAACAGATCATGGCTATGCACATTCTCCATTAAAAGAATAACCCTGAATAAATAATTTGAACTTTTTATTTGAGGAAAATTTCCATAGCATATTTTCTGCTAAGTTAGCCTTGCAGGTTGTTATATTGCATTAATTGATACATAACTGATTCATACTAAGTTCTAGCTCTGTTTTTTTCAATATACTGTAGTTTCAATGAGAATATACTGTAGTTTCAATGAGAATTTTTTTTGGTATTGCTAGTCACCTGCTTCCTGATTTTTTAAAATATTACTTAACTGAATGGCTAGCATGCTGTAAAATAAATCAAACATCTTTCACATAAGAAATGCCTCATAGCCTTATTTAAGCCTTAAAAACACTGTTGAAGAAACTGCTTAAGAGCTAAAGTCAAATACTATGTCTAACATGTGCAAGTTCACCAATAGGATGGTGATAGGGAACATTTCTAGGAGCTAAAGCAAACAGAAAGATTTTATCCTACACTGTATGAATTTTACTTATTTCTTTAATATGTTTCATTTTAACTGCCTCATTTTGGTTTGTGAATTGTAAATTTTCCCTAATTCAACCATCAATGTAAGTATATTGTTTAGTATATGGACATATAAATAGTCCTTACTTATGAACAGAATTAGAACCAGAAATATGGTCATAAGTTGTTGTGGTCATAAATCGAGGCACCCATGTGACTAGAACTAACTTTTGGACATGTTTTGCAGGGGTTGTGAAGCAAATCACTATGGTTAAGTGAATCATGCAGACACCAGCAAAAAAGATGCAAATTGTGGTCAGGTGACCACAGCATACTGCAACCAGCCGTAAAGGCAAGCCAGCTGTCAAGTTCCCCAAATGCAGCAAAGCAGCTAGGGCGGGGAAGCAATATTTTGTGATGGCTGGAAGTACTTTATGGACTGTAAAGCATCTGTACCTAGGCAACCACACAAACCTCTGAGTTGTTGATCAAGGTTTCCAGATTCCTTCCTTCCTTCCTTCCCTCCTTCCTTCCTTCCTTCCTTCTCTTTCTTTCTTTCCTTTTTCTTCCCTTCCTTTTCTTCCCTCCCTCCCTTCCCACTAAAAAGCCATAATTAACATATGAAAAAAAATCTGTTGATTCAATGTCTTTTAAACACACAATGGTTCAAAGTTTTTGAACTGAATTTTCAATATTCTGCATAAATATGATATAAAATGGGATCTGTTTTCCACATAAGATCTCAAACTAAATAAAGATAACCCAAGTGACAATGAGTCAAATTGTTCATTTATTTATAGGAAAATAATCCAAACCTACATATTTGTGTGTGGCATAATCAGAAGGAAGGGATTACCAACCAGCAAGGTGGATGGACAGTACAGTTGCAATAGGTGCATCAATGGAAGTCTTGAAGGTCCAAGTTGGGGACAGATCCTCTGAAGAAAAACGGTCTGTGTGACTGCTAAAAGTGGATACCAACATGATAGCACATAATCAATCAAACAGATATAACCATGTAATTTAAAATATTAATCTAAAATATCTACTCTCTGAATAATACTGCCCACTAGGAGGCATCACGTCATCAATTTCATTCTTATTGGGAATTGTCAGTACTAGCATTATACCCTGAGTATCAGCTAACCAGAAAAGCAAATTACATTTATATAAACTAGGACCATATAAGACTATTTTAATGGGATCCGAAAGGCCATAGTACTGATTAGATTTTCCTTCATCCAAAGTTGCATGGGAAGATATTAGATATTTACAGAAAAAAGTTTAATGATACCGCAATAAAATAGCCACCAGTTTGATTAAAAGAAATGTACGTATCATAATCTGAGATTTGAACTCTTTTGAATTCTGGTCATTGTGAGGCATACAATAAAGATAAAAGTTGTCCTTTAGATAAGAATCTCCTATAGAATACAGGGTGGCATTTTCTGGATTATACTTTCCAGAATAATATGTATTCAAGAGAATGTCAATTATAACATAAAATACATTATTTTATTGTGTCATTTATAAGAGGACACAAACATTAGATATATTTTTTCAATTTTTTTTAGCACATAGAAAAGATGTATTTAATAATTTAGGCACATTCATGAGAATGTGGAAACGAACAAAACACAGAATCTTGCACATTTCCACATCCATGTGCAGAAAATGTGAAATGAACAATGCTGGGGAAGCAGAAAATGAGTGATAACGAAAGATACAAAAATTATGTTACTAAAACATGTAATTCAATTTCTATCACAAAGCAACTTTCATTATTGGAAATATAATAAATGTACAATGCCCATGAAAGCTGCATTTAAACTATGCATATGAAGCTTGAATCACACGAAGGTTCATTGCACTGTCAGCCAAATGTTTAGAATGGATCTGGCTTTTTTATCTGCCTATCGAGTCATTTCTAGGGATCTGGAATAGGCAGATGTTGTTTGATCATATTAAAGTATGGTGGAAGGATATAAATTGTTCCAAATAAAGATGCCTTTTGAAATCAACTGACTGTGATTTCTGTCAATGCTGAATGATGCTGAATTATTATCACAACTGTCATTTCTCTAGCTAGTATTGGCATTCATGTGCAGTAAGTTCTTCTCAAGAATTTAAGATGTTTTAATGTATCAGCATAGTGTAGCGTGGATCTAAGTAGTGTGCCTTTTGTTTGTAATTGACAGGTGAAAATTTTGTCAATGCAGATTCTCTAAGTGTCAGCCAAGATTTTTTGGTATTGCACCTAATATGCCAATAACCACCAGGACCAACAGGGCCTGCATATACCATAATCTTTCCACTTTGTTTTTCAGGTCTTGATACTTTGCAATCTTCTCCAATTCTTTGTTTTCTATTCTACTATCTGTTGGTATTGCTACATCTATTATCTTCTTTTCAACCAGAGTTAAATCTGGTGTGTTATGAATGAAGATTTTATCAGTTTGTATTTGGAATGCCACAGTATTTTAATCTCATTTTCAATAACTTTTTCAATTCTATATCCCTATCAATTTTTCCATACAGGCACATGATAATTTTTACAGATGTCCCATTTAATCATTTTGATGACTGTGTTATTATTTTATGACTGGTTACATAGTCAGCCAGATATTTAGACTGGATTTGGCATTTTTGCCACCTTTCAAATATTGTTTGAGGGTATTAAAGGCATCATTGTTACTTATTCTTTTCTCTGTTAAAAAGACTAATTGAATTGGAATTTATGATTGAAGAGGAAGTGATATAATGTACCTGTACGTTAGAACTGTAAGAATTTTAAAAATGCATTTACTTAATCGTTTTAAATAGCTGCTAGTTTTACAACAGTGACTGATGACACAAAGAGGATCAAAGCCAAAAGAAACAAAAAATCCCCCAACAACTTAATATACTGTTCAGGATGAAGCCCTGACATGTAAAAACAAGACATCCAAAATACTAACAATAATGTAACATACTCCTGAGTGTAAAAAAAATCATCCCATTTTCAATTAATAAAGACAAAAAGACGCAGATCTACCAATAAGGGCTGATTTAGCATCTTACCCAAATACCTGAGGACATGATACAATTCAGAATTGAAATCAATAAAATATTCGTAGATGTAACTGTATATTGAAAGTAGCCTTTATGAGGGACTTTAATTACTACCTTCCATGCAAGATGCAGTACATACACAAGACAAATTAATAATAATGCAGCATATACTGATTTCATATGGTATATCATAATCCTTGTTAACATAAGATGCTTGGACACACTAATGATTGTATTCCATTACTCAATTGCTGTAATTTGGGAAGATGGAGTGGTAACATTGAAAAGAAAATTGATATTGGGTAGTGCAAGCAATTAAATCTTGTATTCATTGTATTCTTTCTCAACTTGTGTTTTTTATATTAAGCAGAAATTGTAATAAAATACAAAAACAATGCTAAAATAGATTTAAACTAACATTTTAATTAAAAAAAACCCACAATCAATATAACATTAAAATCAGCACCCCCAAAAACATTTATAGAAAGAAAATGTTACAGAATCTTGTCCACAAAAATTCCAGGCCTGCACACCAACAATATGTTATTTTATGGATATGTGTAAGTATTGTCTGCATTCATAATAATACAGTATAAGAAGGCTTTTCATTATTAGGACAGTGTATAGCATTTCTGATTTGATTCTTCAAAAAGTGCTTTGGAGGATGCAGGAGCATAAATATGTCTGCAACTTTTTAAAACAGTTGGGCCTTCTGCCAGGTTCATATGGCAACCACAGAGAGCAGGTGCTACATGTGCACTCCAAAACACCTTTTGGAATTTAATTTGAAGTGAGGCATAGGTTCAGTAACTATCCAGAAACTTCTGTCATTAATCACACCACAGGCAATCCAGCACATTGTATTAAAGCAAGCGATAAAAGAATAAATAATATTTAAATCAACTCTTAATTAAATTATCTAGAATGCAGAATGAAAATGTGTCTCCCAAATTTAGATTAATTTTAAATCTGTTAAAGCATCCTTCCACATCATTCCGCTACTACAGAAAACATTTCATTCATTATGTTAAACTGAAAGAACTGATGTGCCTCCAAATAAACAGATTATTACAGCAACTGTAATCAATCCGGTTTCTTATCTGGAACAGTTTGCTGGGAAATACACAGTCCCACTGATTGTAGTATCTCAAAACTGCAGTGCATCTGGCTAATATCCATATTTTAAAATTACTGTTAAGCCTACTTGTACTAGAAAATATTTTTGGCTCCCCTAACCATGTAATGCAAATCATGATACAACTATCCCAATGTCTTCATTTAAGTCTTTTGTTTCTCCAGCATATAATGTATAGATTATCAGTATAGCAATTCCATTTGTATTCCTTTCCATTAATATTACAGAATACTAATATGGTTTAGATAGACATCTTTCTCTGGTTAAAACACACTGACCTGAATATATTTTTTACTTATTCACCTATCCATTTATTATTTCATTTAGGCTTATATGCTATTCCAATTGTTATCAACTCTGTGTGGTTTATATTCCCTCATTTCCAAATAGGATTAAAAATATGTATAAATATAGAGAAAAAGAAACCACAAAATAATCTATTTTCTATTCACCAAGTAAGCAGTTGTCAATAACAATTGCTACCATACTACAAGATAAAACAATTTCATAACTTATCCATTCTCCAGTCCTGATGATGTAGCAGTTTTTAATAGCCTCTGTAAAATCAACAGAATGTGAATGCAATTCTAGAGATGAAGGAAATGAAGAGTTATTGGGTGGGCAGATATAATCAGAACTAGGCAATCCCAGATATACCCAGGTCCAAAGCCCTGAAAAATTTTAAAGATGACCACCAGCACCTTGAACTGCATCTAGAAGAAATATAAACATATCTCAACATAAAGTGGAAACTTTTTTCTAAAGGATGTAAATTATGCATCTGTAAACTACCTTGTTCCATAAAGTTGTTATAAACTGAAACAAAATCTGAACTGATATAGTTCTGGCAAATTATAACTATTTATCAGGCATAAAGATAATAGAGAAAACATAATAACTAAAGATGAATTGATTTTTAGGTTGTTAAGCACCTCTATAATACCAGCTACTACCTTGTTTTTGCTATCCTCTAGCCATCATCTACATCTGATGCCAGTAATGTACAATATTCTCAAGAGTTGTAAGTACAATATCTTTCTCACTCCACACATTTCATCTCTCTTCACTTAATTCTTGCTCTGGGAAATTTCACGTTCATCTCCATCTTAAAGGTAGTATAACTATTGCAAAACCCATCTTTGTAGAAATAGTGCAGGTCTGTTTCCTAATTGCACATTTTTCTTGGCAGCAGTATTGTTTCACCATATTGTACTCTTTCTGCTCTTTAATGACACCCCAAAGATCAACTCACTTGAAAGAAGTTATTCTATTTTGTCAGGCAGAACATCAAGGAGAACAGATATTTATGTTAATTTAGTCACAAATGTTGACATTTCAAACAAAATTTCTCAATTTCTCTCACAATATCATTCTCAACATTTATCATACAGCAGAGGACTAGCACTTGAAGAATAAGATGTATTTTTATGTAAAATGTCTGAACTCAAATTTCATATTGATGTATCACCAAAAACCTAATACACAGCCATGCTTTGTGAAAACCACATGCTGTCAAGTATTTTATAACCATGCATACATTGATATTTTATTAATCTATTTGGACAACTTCAGTGTATTTCACAATTGGGGAAGAGCATGAGCGATAACTCCAGATTTCTTTTTATTTATGTTATTTGAACTACAGCAAATCTTTATCAAATGCAAAAAATCAAATTATTTTTTAGTAGATATAAGAATGAAGTCTTTGTAGATTGGAAAGGGAAAACCATACATAATATGTCAGAAAAAATATTAGATAGCATTTCTTGTTTTAATCACAAGAACTTCTTTGCTTTCTGGTAGAATTCAGAAAACAAAAAAGAACTGTTAATGTAAATATGCAATCTACTTCCTAATCTTGAGATATTTCAAAGCTAAATATTTCAGATGATGTAGTCCAATAATTTTTAAAACATCGAAGTAAATATTTTTTCTACATATTTTCCTCAAGCCAACTTCTATCTCAGCTTTTCAAAATTTTATGTTTCAAATAAAATTCTACTTAAAGTCTTCAAAGTAACCAAGCTCATAATCATGTCCATTAGCTCTATGATCTCCACTTCTGCAGAGTGAATGGTGGCTGTAAGAAATATTGCTCCGAATACAAGAGTTTCAGGATAAACATGACTGCCTGAAAGGTATGTCCTCTGGGATAACTTTATCCAAAGCATATCAATAATCAGTTACTTTGAACACGTTCAGATGCACATTTGACGAAACATACTTTTATTTTGCTGGAAACCTGCATCACTGCTGCACTTCCTGGAAAAGTGGGAGATAACAACTAATCGAACGGATGAGGTTTGGGGGCTCATCAAGGGAAACTTGGCCTGCTCCTTCTGCCAACTGGGCCTCTTGTCTTGCACGAACTCACCCAGGCCGGGATCGTCCGCTGTTGTCGCCTCCACCGCTCCATCGCCGCCGCCGTCGCCGCGATCCATGCTTAGGCGGGGGAGGGGAGGGGGAAGGAGAGGGCGGTCAGGGCCCTCCTTCCTTCCTGCCCTCCCCTGGTTAGAGCCCCCGCCGCCGCCTGCTTTTAGGACCAGGCCTTGGCCCCTCTGCAGCTACCTCCGCCGTGGTCTGCCTATCCTTTGCTCGCCCTCCCTGCCGCCGCCGCCGCCGCCGCCGCAGCGCTACGTGGCCCTCGCCGCAGCCAACCAAGGGAGTCAGTCAGTCAACCTCACGATTTCGCCCGCCCTCCCCCCTTCCCGACTCGTTTTTTCCTTAAGCGTCGCTCTCTGGCGAGTCCTGAGGAAGACAACGAATGCGCCTGCGTAGAAGCTCTCGCGCGAGAGCGCGCGGCTTTCCTCAGCTTTCTGTTTTTTTTTCAGCGATTTCTGCTTCAACCCCCCACCCGCCCCCGCTCCGCCGGGCGTATTTCCTGCGCGCGCATAAGCGCGAGTCTCTACTGCGAGCGCCAGTTAAAGAGATTAGTCCATCGTCATCTCTTTATTTTGTGCCAACTGCTTTTCTCCCCCCCACCCCCGCCCTCGTCCCGGGCGAATGAACGCGCTCACGTTACAATGGAAAGGTTGGTTGGCCAGCGCGTGCGTGGTAAAAATCAATGTCTGCGCGTTCGGTGGGGAGGGGGGATGCTCTTTGCCTCAGGTGAGAGCCGAGTACAAAAAAAAGGCGGGGGGGGGAAGAAACAAAGCATAAAATATCCCCCACCATAACAGAAAAACACCGGCTGTTAATGTGTCTATGCGCGCGCGCCTGCGCGCTGGAAGAAGCCTCTGAACATACGTGCTGAAGAATGCCCATTTTTTTTCGCCGAAGCTTTTCATAAACAAGTAACATTGTGATATATCCCCAAAGCCTTATTCAAAGGGCTTATTAAGATTGGTTCACGCTTTTCATTGAATAAAACAATTTTGTCTGGAATATTTTAGTAGGCATCCTTGTTGAAAGTTTTTAATGTGAAATAAAACAAAACAATTAATTGTTAAAATGAAAAAAATTCAAAAATAATAGTTTTGTCCACAAAAAAACCCTGATGATATTTTAATATGTTAATGCTGAATTAATCAGAAAGGGTAAATCAGAATCTAATGGCACATTTCTGTATATACAGTGGCAGCAGAATGAAAACGTAGTTACAGTGGTAATAGACTTTGGAAAGTTGTTTTTGAGTGAGATGAGTGATCTCTAAATTTAATAAAGCTACTGTAGTTAACTAACCACATGTAGATTGATCTGTAGAGGAATTTTGTAAAATGCAAACAAGATTAACTTGAAGAAATAATTCAGCAACTACAATGACATTTTTAGGTTATTTGCTGAACATACTATTGCCTAAGAAATTCAAGTACTAGAGTGATATGGAGTTGTAAAGAACCTAATTCTTGAATTTGAGAGAAACACTCAATTCCTTTGTAAAATGGCTTTTTCACACACACCCTGTCTACATGAACCACAAATACCTCAGACAAAACCAAAAGCATTTTATTAAAACAGATGGAAATCTTCATATAAACTGCAGAAAGAGAATGCATAAATTCAATATACAGTATGTCTTGCATAAGCGAGCTACAAATCAAACAATAAAAGATATTGATTAGATGTGAGAAAAGATAGAAACCATTAAAACATGTTGCATCTTCTCCCTTTTATTTCTTTAACAGCAATTAATGACTTCAGAATGTTTAATTGTGAGTTTCCCCGAAAGAGCTGGTTTTCACACATCAAAGAAAATGGCTTTTGCTTAAAGGAAAAATATGGTTTATCATATTACTAAAACTTGTGTTTGTAACCTTTAACTATGAAACAAAGTATTATACAGCAACAGTTTTTGAAGTTAGATATCTCAAATAGGCTAATTTACAGAATGTATTCAAAATCTGGTATTATTGGAGCAATAAATATTAATTTTGTAATGAAGGCTTAAGTGGTAACTCTAAAACCAATAAAAGCATTTTGATTCCTTCTTTGGATTCCATCATTTAAATAGAGGTAAATTGCACAATTGTCACTGGATATATATAACTCAGTACTGGCTAGCTGTAGCCTGTAGAGTCCAAATACTTCAGTCATAATTGTTGTTAGAAAGACCTAGAATTTAGAAACAGTTCAAATGCCCCAAAGTTCAGCCCCAAGGCAAAATTCTTCTTATTATTTATTTAAGTCTGGGCAGTTTACAGAATATTTAAAATTTGAAAAGACAATAAAAACAAGAAACTAAAAGTTAAAGATTGTAGAATAATAAATTTGGTTAAAAGGAGATCATCCTCGCCAAAGGCATGGATTAGTTAGATCTTCAGGCTTCTTCAAAACACTACAGAGTGGGATCACTCGGAACTGGGGGAATCTTGTTCTATAATCTTATTCTAAAGAGACTGCTTTTAGGATCCTGGCAGAGGGCATTACTTAACTGAAGGATCTCAGACACTAATTAACACTAACCTTTCTGTCATTGTGGCAGAAGGCACATAAAAATAATAATGTAAGATTTAATAATAACCACAATATGGTTTAAAATTCAAGTCTCCCCTTACACTGAAATAAACTGAAATGGCACTCTCAGTATGTATCACACCCATTAAAGCATATCTTTCACTCTCTTCAGGAATCGAATCAAAACACCATGTGCAAAGCATCCCATGGGGAAATGTGTTATTCCAGTTTTCAGATTGTTTGGGTTGACTGCAGTTTTTCCTCCCCTTTGATTTCAGTTTTGGCACAAAAGGACATATTGCCTAGGCAGAGAAGAAAAGAAACGTAACAAAACACACCTGTGTCTACTCTGTGATCTGTTTGCTAACAGATAGAGTGACATAGAAATTTCTTTTCAGGTATTATCATTTCTGTGATTTTCCTTGTTTTCTTGCCTCTGGAAGTTGCAGGTTCTTAACCTACTTTCCACAGAGATGCTTTCCAGCCCTCAGTATTTCTCATGACCCTTTTCTAGGTTGTGATTCCAATTTCCTCCTAACATTTTCACTTGGCAACAGCTCAGAACTTGATTTCTAAATTAACATATGGCTTCTCTATCTTAAAACATGTTTGAGAAATAGATAATTTTAGGCCCCAGACTTAATGATTTTAGTTTTTTTCTCTTTTGATATCTATGGATATTTCTTGGAAATAAGCTCCATTTTATTAAGAAAAAAATCCTATAAACACTTATGCTATTTTCAGGCTAATTGTTTTTTGAATAAGTGATGTCATGCAAATTAGAGAAAAGTAAATCAAATAAATTAAAAACATGAAGAAAAAAGAAGATGAAATTAGCTAGATCTAGTTTACACCAATATTATTTATTATTATTATTATTTATTAAATTTCTATACCGCCCTTCTCCCGAAGGACTATTTTTTACTCATCTATATATTTCTTTCCTTGCAAACCATCTTTGTTCCCATTACATTACAAATAGTTCTCCGCTTACAACAGTTATAACAGCACTAAAAAACTGACATTTTTCACGCTTACGAACTTTGCAGCATTCCCATGGTCACGTGATTTACATTCTGATGTTTGACAACTGACTCATATTTATGATGGTTGCAGAGTCCCAGGGTCATGCGATCACCTTTTGCAAACTTCTGACAAAGTCAATGGGAAAACCTGATTTACTTAACAACCAGGTTACTAATTTAACAACTGCAGTGATTCATTTAACAAATGTGGCAAGAAAAGTAATAAAATGAAGCAAGACTCATTTAATAAATTTCTCACTTAGCTCAATTTGGGCTCAATTGTGATTGTAAGTTGAGGACTACTTATATATCCAAACATCAGGATAAAGAATCATTGTCCTTTATTCTGTCAAAATCTTCCTCTTCCACTCTTTTTATTTTTGCGAATAGAATAGAATAGAATAGAATAGAATAGAATAGAATAGAATAACAGAGTTGGAAGGGACCCTGGAGGTTTTCAAGTCCAACACCCTGCTTGGGCAGGAAGCCCTATACCATTTCAGACTAATGGTTGTCCAATTTCTTCTTAAAAACTTCCAGTGTTGATCTTATACATTCTTGATCACTGAAAACGGAGCCAACAGGCAAAAGTTTCACCTCTTTTAATACAAAGGCAGGCATCTGGTACTGGGAATCTGTTCTAATTCAGTTTTAACTCTCCCTCTGGTAAAGAAGAGAGGCATCCTCTCAGATTGATTTGGACCAAGAAGGAAGATTTAGCCCTAAGTTTCTAATAAACAAGTACAAAGGAGAGAACATAATAGAAATGCACAAGAAAGCAGTCACAAAAGGGGGTAAGGAGATAATCTTGAGTCCTTTATTGCCCCCATTTCAGCTCTTACAAGCAGTTCTTTTTCACTAAAAGAGCTGTCAAAGGTTCCAGAGGATATTAGCTGGAGGGATGGCTAGGAAGGAAACTGGCAGAAACAGCAGAGATTTTTTGCTTCTGTTTACAGCATGATTTTGTGGGACTAGAGAACTATTGACAAAAGAGGCTGTAGGGGTTAGACTGGAGCCTAGACATCACTACACATGGCGGTGTGTGTGTGTGTCTGCTTAATATATTCCCTTTCCTTCTACCAAAGAATCGTAGATCTACCTATATTGTAAATGGCAATGGGAACATCTAGAGATAATATGGATATGCTGGCCACTAAAAATGTATCACATAGGCACAGGACAAAACTGAATGTAAATAGTATTCAGGAACAAAACGCAAGAGTATTTTCTTTCCAGAATACTCCATATGCTAGTTCTGTGGCAGAAGAAGGAACGATATGAGGTTGACAAATCCAGAATTCAGACATCTTGGTCCTTTTCTAAGTTTGGTCCTTCCCTGAGTTTCAGTGTTTAGATTGTTTTACATCTCACTCTCTGGGCAGGATGTGACAAAGGAAATGCATTATTAAAGAATACAGGGCCTCTTAACACAGTAGAGCAATGGGCCATTGTCAGGGCAGAGCAAGGTCTACCTCTTCTGTATTGATAATCCTTAATTGGAGAATTGATAATCAAAGATGGTTTGAAGCCAAGCTATTTCCAGGTCTAATGAGAAACATGTTAGGAACTATTAACTGAAACATAGTCCTTATAAAGGATCTTACAATACATGCAATGTCATAGCACAATCAATCACTTTCTAACTACTTTATTAGAACATTTTCTACAAACACACATAGATGGTATACATGCACACAACATACTTATATAAAAAAAGGAAAGATGAAAGAAAGACCCCTTACCTGTTTACCAAACAAAAGGGAAGTGGAGGGTTCAAAGGTGTATTTGCAGATTAATTTCAATGTTCCAACACCATGATTCCATTTTTATATTGTATGAATCATATATGCATTATTATCCACAATAAATGTTCCACAAATTTCAGAGGTTTCACAAACACTCTAAAGTCCTGGGAACAGGACACCCGGGTCAGCCTTTTTTTCAAAAGAACAAAAAAGTGAACCATTTTACTCCCAATTTCATGATATATGGGAAGAAAAGACGGACATTGTGGTTCCTGTGTGTATTTCCACTGGTCTTACCATAGTTTACTCAAAGGTAATACCTAAAGTGTAAATGCTAGGTAAGTTATAGACTGCTGCCTTATTGCCCAGGAGGCTGTGACTGTCAACTCTGGTGATATAACTGGCATCTTCCAGCATTGCTGAATCTTCTGAGCCAGGGTTCCAACTTGCATTATTTCACCTTTGCTTAGAATCTTACAGGTTCCTATTTTGAACAGGGTTCAAAATAGTGGTTATTGATAAGTCCAGTTGCCATTCTTTCTACACAACCAACTCTAATTACATAGTTTTCTATTGGCCACTATTTGTTGTCAATCCGTTCATCTATTTTTTTTTACTTTTTATTACACTTTTTAAGGAATCCATTCTTGCTGCATAACTTTTATTTCTCTTGAGATTCACAGCCTTACTTTGGCAATGATATACCTACGCAGCTTCTCACCTCCGAATAAAATGTGTTATAAACAAGCAATGCAGCAGATGAGAGGTCTTGCATTTTGCCACTAACCTGTCACTCTGGGTGGTTTTATTAGGCACTTGTGGTTTGGCCCTGAGAGCCTAGCTTTGATTCACCTCCAGTCTTAATGCATTTTGTAAACAGAGCTACGATCTAGTCTCCTTTACTTTCAGGAATATAACGATTTGTTATAGATTAGGTCAAATTATTTATCCGTATATAACCATAAGCTATCAGAATGATATATAAAGTCCACTTTCCCAACTCAATAAAGAAATACCCATTTTTTATTATATTTAACCTCATATACAGTTTTATATGATTTCCATGACATCTGTTGTGAGAATGAGAGGAATTTATTTTTACACAGCATATATTTGGTTAAACTGACTATCAAGAGGCATCATGTGACCTGTTTAATCCTTATTATTACAGATTTGACTCATGGTCCTACATAAAGCTTCTCTGTATTTTCCCCACTTCTACAAAGGTTGGACTATTGAGTCCATTTTTCAGTGACCAAAATAGTATCTTATCGTAAGTCATCTATTAGAGAACCCCAGTTGAATATGCTGTGGAAAGATATTTCTGAACAGAATGAAGTTAAAATCAGAATGGCATCTATTAGAGACCTCAGAACGAAAGGTTATTATTTGCCTGCATAAGTGTATTTGCCAGCCGTTTTATAATAGTTAGGAAGACTCTTAACAATACTGGAACACCTGCAACTATAGACAGCAGATAGCTGGCATTTACATAGGTTCCTCCCCTTCACTATAAAATCTTCAATTGGCTAGAAGTGAGCAACTAGAGTCATTTGCATCTTGAAAATTTTCACCTTGCAAACTAATTTGGTCAGTGTAGATACCTCTTAAAAGGAATACAGCTATCGATATCTGCTAAGTCACAGAGTCAATAAGACATTAGTTCATACTACGCCGAACATCTACTACATCTTGCTATCAGAAGTATTTTACTTGTTTGCTCCTTGCTGTTGAAAACAGAATGATTACCGGACGTCTTCCCCTCACCTGAAACCTAGTGGATCTCTAGTGCAAGACATTGCCTCCAGGATATGCTGATAATGCAGCTAATTGACTATAATATTCAGTAATATATTTATGAAGATTGTATGCCCCATGAAGACTTTTCTTCACTTTGGTGAACCTGGATGCTGAAGGTCAATTCCCCAAAATGTGATTTATTGCTTCCTCCATCTGATATATTGCCTTGTTCCTTGAGGTAGAGAACCTTGTTTCTTGGTCTCTTATTATCTACATCATCCACTTATTCTTGTTAGCATATTCCCTAGTTTTGTCTCAAGCACTACCTGAAAAGTAAAGTCTTTCCTTTTCCAAGATGAATGCTGGGCTCTTAGCACGCTGTGAATCTTTCATGTGTTCTGCTGATAAGATTGCAAGTTGCTCCAGCCAAGCATTAGTGTGCCTTTTTTTAAAAAGATGCTATTCTCATATTATATATATTTGACCACTATAGGAAGAGATGCCATTCTGAGCTGATCCAGGATTGCTCTTATGAATTTGAAATCTTAATTGCTGATAGGATTGTGATTCTCCGATAAGTACTCATCCTGAGTTAAGGTCATGTGCAAAGACTGTTCAAATAAGCCTTAATTTTCATGGCTAAGAAAAAGGACTTTTTGGTAGAATCTTCCTGTTTTTTCAGATGTTCAGGATACATTTTCTGTAGTTATAACTAGTATTTCATTCCTACAGTGTGGCATTATCTCTTTCATCTTATTAATTTTATTTCTCAGATATTTATACTTGGTCAGCATAGTTATTGCTTTTATCTTGAAATGATTCAAATTACTGCAATTTTATCCAGCTGGGTTTTAAATGTACAATATTGATAAGTATCTATTTTATGAGGTTTTTAGAAAACTTTTTAAAAATTCTGTCGTATGAAATACGGCATTGGTATTAGCAACAGCTAATATCATACTTTATTAAATACAAGTATTAAAAACATTTGATGGTTTATGAAAAGAAAAATAATATTTTCACTATTGGTAGCTTTCATGCTAAATGAATCTTTTTAAAGTAATCATGATCCTCAATTGCATTAACATCAGGCTATAGACGGAATATATTCTAAACTGTTTTATGGGCCACAGATAGCCAACAAACATATGGGAAGAACTTGCTTTCTTCAGAATATGTATAATTTAGATTACTCAGCATTAGATTAGATGACTCTTGCCAATTCAGCAATCCTTTACAGCTTTTATTCTAAATATTGATCTGCTAAAAAGAATACTCTAGAAGAATATGAAGAATGCTTGCCTTTATTACTTGAAGGGATTTTCAATTAATCTTAATTTCTTATATTTTCAACTCAATTGAGAAAGCTTAGGGTTACATTTGGCAAATTTGTCTCCCTTCCTCCAAGGAAAGAGTAGAAAAAAGGGTGGGGAGACAATGGGTGAATTTGAAGGACACTCATTGGGGTAGCTGAAGCAACACTGACTGTCCCGATGGCAGATAGGTGATGTTACGGGACCGCGAGAGCTGATAAGCGATATCTTCAGCTGCTTCAAGCTTCCGCAATTCTATAAGGCCATCACCTGCTGTAGCCAATGAATTGGCAATCAATTCAGCTGCCTTTGAATCTCCCTCAGCTGAAATTATAGCTGCTTTCTTCTGTTGCTCTGCCTGTAAAAATGCAACAGAAAGCAAAAAATTACTTCAGGAAAAAAAAGTTTAAGTGTTCATGTACTATCGAGCTAATAAAAGAATTGTGGTAGTTATAAGACAGTAAAATGAAGGCAATTAACAAAACAAATATAAGACAGAGAGAATGAATATGCTTGAAAAAACTGGTACTTTCGATATTTTGATCAAGCAAGAGTAACAATTCTGCTTGCTATGTTAGTATTCCAGTATTGGTATTGCTACTATTCCTAGCGCATGACAGAGAGCAGATGTCAAGAAAAAACAATCCCTGCTATCCTTTTTAATGGAATCATTAAAGAAGTTTCTCCCAGGACAAATAGCTGGACAGTATAACTTAAGACCAATTAAATAGGTACTTTGAAAATTCTCACTGTATTGAATGCATGGTAGAGACTGATATTTTGACTTATGTTTTAACCATGACCTAGATTCTCTGAACTGAATATGGAATTCTAATATCAGGGAAGAAAAATCTATGATTACTTCCAAAAGGTTAGGAAGTGTATCTGATATTAGAGGTATTTTTTTCCAACTCCAGAATAGAAACTCCCATGAGATATAAAATAATCTCTTAAAGGAAGCAACTCTCTGTTTAAACAAACAGTGCTATGACTATGCCCAGTTGCTAAGAATAGTGAGTGTCAGGTAAAGAAAAGCAGCAGCAGATGGGAGGAGGAAAAATGATGGAACACAACATACCGGTAGCTGTCATTTTGATAACAGTATTCTTAATAAAGGTGAGACTGGATTCTGTCATAATCATAAGAATGTCTTATTTTAACCATGGTTTAAGCCAAAATGGCTGGATTCACACTACTTGTTAAGCCAAAAACATATAGAATGTGCAATGGGGGAAACTATTAGTACAAAACTTATCAAATCAGGAAAGTTTTGAAAAATTTGGGAATGTTCCATTTCTTTCCATAGATCATGCTATTTTAGGTGCTGTTCAATGATTCTGGAAGTAAATCTTTTGATCTAAAAGCAGTTTGATATACCCCACTAATAGTTCAGTTTCAATACAAGGCTGCTTGTATTAGGAATGCCATATCCAGGACATCTCTAACCACTTCAATTTAGTGGAATTGCTTTTGAAACCCAAACTGTGGGAAGGACAATATGGTCCACATAAGATTTCAGCATTATCTGGAGAAGAAACAAAATGTTCTGGAGTTTCTGGAATTAGTTCCTGAATTAGTGAGTTCCGCATATTCCTATTTATGGCTATAAAAACATTTTACAGATGCTGGAAATGACAAATTCTGAAAATTGGACCATTAAAGAAGGAGACAAAAAAATTTTCAGCAAGAAGTGAGCTAAGGCTGCTTGTACATATTCTCACCTTTTCCACTATGAATCTGGCCCTTTCAGCTTCTTGTTGGGCAACTTGCTTCATTTCTACTGCTTCTGTGAACTCTTTTCCAAATGTCAGGTGTGTCTGAGATGGAAATCGAAAAATAATACCAGTGAGTTATAATAATATAAACCATTGTTTCTTAACTTTGACAAGATGTGTAGACTTCAACTCCCAGAATTCCCTAGTAAGCACTAGGAGCTTTGGGAGTTAAAGTTGATATATATTCAAATTTCCAAACTTTAGAAACACTGACATAAACTACTAATATCATTTCCACAGGTAGTTGAATCATCCTAGCATACATATACTATAGAGAGAAATGAGAACAGTTTGACTTTCAGAGACCTTCCATTGCTGTTTTCATTCTCATTCCCCACAAATCATATTACCAGATAGATTTCTGTACCACACTGGAAGATTGGAAGATTGAATTTCAGCTTGAACTCCATGTTCCCATGGAGCTACGATTTTAATTTCCATAATCATGCAGACAATATGGTGAATGGATATTAAAGGGTGTCAAGTTGGGGAAGTCAGAAAACAAAACATACATGAATCTTCAAGACAAGCAACACGAGAGATGGAGACAACTTCCCTCTTGTCAATCACTCTCACAACCATCTAGCAGCCATATGAAGTGCATATCTGCTTTTTTCCATTCTATATTTTTGCTATTTTGATTTTAAGGGTGAGGGTGGGAAAGTGAGGTTGGCTTCTATACATCTATCTCAATCACATACTTGTTTTGGTTACAAAAGGAGTCAGGAAACTTTAGAAAATTAATCAGGGTTCTATGGTAGGGTCAACTAACTTGTGAACAATCAATTCCTGCAACAGAAAATGGAACAGGCAAATAACGTGGTTTTTTTCCTGAAACCAATAGGAAAACGGTAGTAGGATATTTAAAAAGATTAATTTTGAGAAGGCTACAAAGAAGTAAGTCTCAAAGAGTTGTGGAAAGAAGGAAAAACAAATGAGGAACCTAAGCAAAATTAATAGTAGCACTGTGTTGGAATGTACAAAGAGAGAGAAGCAGCAAGGCAACATAAAGCTTTTGTGTGCAAGGAAAATAAAGATTGTGCAGAAACCACAAACAGTTTTGAATAACATTTCTCATCTTAGTTAATTGAGGCAGGTTTTTTTGGGGGGGATTCTTTTGACATTATTGGGGATATACTCAGTTGAAGGCAACTCTTCTCATGCATTCACTTAGACTTGTCCTTTCCTTGTCCAGAGAGGAATCTCAGACAGCAGCTTTTTATTTCATTGTGGCTGTTGGCTATGCTTTTAATGGAGCCATCTTCAGTTTTCTATTTCTTCATCGTAAGTGTTATTAAAATATATTTCTAAATATTTTCTATAATGCTGAGCTGTATCAGTCTACTGCTGATGTGGAAAAATTCTTGTGTGAGATTTCCTCATCATAGCCTTAACGTAACTAGAAACAACAGAGTCTAAGCTTCCATTTTCATTCCTACAGGAGTTCAGTCTTGTGGTTGAGTTTGGATTTTGGATATTTGAAATGGGAGACTGGAAGATAAATGATTTTTTCATGTTCTCCAACAATATAATTTATTTGATAGAGCAAGTTCAGCAAATAAGACAAAATCATCACCATCACCATCACCATCACCATCAAAAATGAGAAGCAAAGATCTTGTGGGAATTTTGAATACAGACGGATCGTCATTTGGAACACAACATGCCAGATATCACAGTTGTCAAAAACCGAAACGTACAATTTATTGACATTGTGGTACTGGGATATGCCAGAGTCGGAAAAAAAGAATTGGAAAAAAACACAAAATATCACGACCTGGCCATCGAAACTACGTGATTATGAATGAAACATGTAACAGTGATACCCATTGTCATCAGGGCACTTGGTACCATGTCCAAGAATTTTATAAGATACATCAACAAATTGTAGCTTCCTGCAACACCACCAGCAGAACTACAAAAAACTGCGCTACTTGGAACATTGTATATCTTAAGAAGATACTTGGTTGATACCTAGGATGCTGGCAGCGATCCATATCAACCATTAGCACTAGTCAAGGGTATTTGTGATGCATTTTTGAATGTTTAGTTGACTGAGTTTCATATTTAATGAATAAAGTAAATAATAATAATGAAACTATCTTTTCCCAACTATTGTTTCCTTTGTGAATGGGGCTTGGAAAGAAGAAATTCTCTGATTCAAAAGCTGAAGAAATTTATTCAAATAGGTTGAAAAGTAGCAATCTGCTTTGGCCATATATATATTTGGCCTTTAATATTTTTTTAAAATTAAGGATATTCTAGTTGGAGAGGAGAGAGGGAAAGGTAAATAAACTGCTTTATTTCTACATGCCTTGTAAGACATGTGTTTTCTCTCTTTCTCTGTTATGTATCTCTGTATGTTTTTAAAATATATTTATATATTTCTACAGTTTTTATATTCTTGTTATCTCTAGTGGTTTCTTACAATGTTACAAGCTTTAAATACCTTTCTAAAATACTTATTATTTCTACCAGTATATTTTTAGTAGATTTGATGAAGTAAAATTTAAAGCCATTTTCTACAAGAAGCTCTTATTTTCCCAGAGGAGGAATTTTAATTATCCTATATAAATGGAATTCCTAAAAAAAAGTGATAAATCTTCCAATTTAGAAGGTGTTTTAAAAATTTGGTAACTAATAGTTGATAGTGCTTATGAACTGCTATGGATCTATAAAGTGACATAAACAATTTATTTATCAAAACACAATTGGATAGAATCAGTTCTAACTTATGACAAATACCACTTTTTTAATTATAATTTTTCTGACATCAATTGATCAGGTAATGTTCTCATAAGATCCAACAGGACAAACTCCCAAACTACTAGTACTTACCCTGAGAATCAGTCTGTTGCTGATTATAGACCGTATTTTTCTGAGTATAAAACACACCTTTTTACCCCCAAAGAGGGTGAAAATCTTATAGTTCGAATATAGCCCCACCCACCCACTGCCCCACACCCTTCGGAGGTTGTCAGCCTCCATGCATCTCATTTTCCAGTGATTTCAGGCGGCGGAGATCCTCACACTGCCAAAAATGAGCATCACATTTTCAGTCTCCACACACTGGGAGTTAGGCAGCGGAAATGGTTAGGGTAGTGCTTGGAGCCGGCCGAAAATCCCTTTTCCTGTGTTTTCATGAGGATGTGCTCTGTGTATTGTATCAGGGAGGAAAACACGATGCTCTTGCGAAGCGGGTCATACTGCGCGAGAGATGTAAGGCTAGGTGGCTCACTGCCCGGCCTGCCCCTTCTCCAGATGAGCCAGGCTGAAGGCAGTCTGCTTCTGCTCCTGGCCTAGGAGACGGATCTGACCAAGTGGAAAGAGAAAGTGAGACTGCGGAAAAGGAGGAGAAGGGCGCGCAGCTCTGTGAATTGCTTCGAGGAATTGGGGAGGAAAAAGAGCATTACCTCAATGCATTGAGTTTTCTCCCTCAATTCCCCGAAGCAATTTGCAGAGCCATGCGCCTTCCTCCCCCTTTTCAGCAGTCTCACTTTCTCTTTCCTCCTGGCCAGATCTGCCTCCCAGGCCAGGAGCAGAAGCTGACTGCCTTCAGCCTGGGTCATGTGGAGAAGGGGCAGGCCAGACAGCAAGCACCTTGCCTTACACCTCTCATGCAGAAGCGCTCGCTTCACAAGAGTATTGCCTCCCTGCATTGTGTTTTCCAGCATTTTCCTCTTCGATGCAATTCACAGAGCCGCGTACCCTCCTCCTCCTTGGTGGCTAAAGGGGAAGAAGAAAACTCTGGGCATGTTGAGAACACACACACTCCTGTTGCTGGAAGAAGGTCAAAGTTGGTTCCCCCCTCCTTGCTCTCTTAAACTGAACTGCACTGCTTTTCTGACTTGTTGATAAATGATCCTGGGAGAAAGCAGCAGCCGGCCACTGCGGAGGCAGCGCTGATCCATTTCAGGTGGTCAAAATGACAAGCGGCTGTGGGGAGCGGAGACATTTCTCCTTCATGCTGCCCACCCAGCTGCTCAGTGCAATTCAGTTTAAGAGAGCAAGGGGGAGAACCAATCTCAACTGCAGATGGTGCCCCTCTGGGCACAAAGACCGTTTGGGAGGAGAAGGTGGCTGAAGAGGGAGAAGTGTAGGTGCAAGGGAAGGCGCAAACAACGAGCGGGGGGGGGGGGGGCGGGGGCGGGACGACTGCAGGAGAAACAGCCCTTCTTCCAGCAACAGGAGTGTGCATGTTCCCAAGGTGCCCAGAGTTTTCTTCTTCCCCTTTAGCCACAGAGAGCTCCGCATTCTCCCATGGTCTGCCTGGAATCGGCTCCAGCAGTTCTGACGGCTGCATTCACAACTTGTGCGAGGACTGGAGATCCCCACTCCCTACAACAGTATACCTCTTTAATGTCTCGCGATTTCTCCCCCATGGCTTCTGTGCGGCATAGGGTGAGGGTGGTCCGTGCAGACCACCTGCAGGCTTTGGGTGTGCTGAGTGGGCTTGCTTCTTCAAGGAACTGGGCGCTGTGCAGGATGTGTAAGGCAAGGCGCTGCCACCCGAAAACTATTGCCGCGATGTCTGCTGCTTGGAACCGCCTGAAAACGAGATGTTCTTTCTTTACCTCTGCACACCCCATTTTTGGAACTTGGGAGGCAGCGGAGATCTCCAGGCAGCGGAGATCACGGCAACAGTGTTTTGTCCCCTGTGCCAAGCAAGTCCTGACCTCCGCGCTTCCCCAGGCCGCTTCCGGAATCAGGGTCCTACCAAGGCAGCAAAGGTGCAGGGGGCTTGCTGGGAAGCCCGGTATTGTGTTTATGAGATGGCAGCACCCAGGAGGACTGAAGTGCTGCATCTCTATGGGGCCTTGCTGCGAGAAAGCCAGGCTTTCAACGCCTCCAACTATAGGTAGGAAGACTGGGCATCTTGAGAGTGGAGCCTTTGGTGCCAAGTCCCTCTTCCGCCCCCATTAAAATCATCCCCCACCACATCCTACTCACTCCAGTTAAATAGAGTGATAGGATTTGTTTTAAACTGATAAAAAGATCTGTACTACCTGTTATCAAAATCCGAATGGAAATGAGGACGCCGCTGATCCTGATGCTAGTAGGCAAATTCTTTTTTTCTTGTTTTCCTCCCCCAAAATTAAGGTGTGTCTTATACTCAAAAAATATTTATCTATGCTGAGCACCAAAGAATTGAGGCATTTGAACTATGGTGCTGGAAAAGACTCCTGCGAGTCCCTTGGACTGCAAGATGAACCAGTCAATCCTAGAGGAGATCAATCCTGACTGCTCTTTAGAAGGCCAGATCCTGAAGATGAAATACTTTGGCCACCTAATGAGAAGGAAGGACTCACTGGAGAAGAGCTTAATGCTGGGAAAGATTGAGGGCAAAAGAAGAACGGGACGACAGAGAATGAGGGGGCTGGATGGAGTCACTGAAGCAGTCGGCGTGAGTTTAAATGGACTCCAGAGGATGGTAGAGGACAGGAAGGCCTGGAGGAATGTTGTCCATGGGGTCGCAATCGGTCAGACACAACTTCACAACTAACAACAACAAAAGAAATTGCCTTTAATTTTAAGGCATGAGTAGCGGGAAAGATTTGACTCAAAACTGGATATAACCATAAACTTCCCCACAGGGGAAGCAAAATCATAGCAAAGTCCCATTCCCATCACAAAATTCCTATTTTCCTTCCACAAATATCATTCACTCTGGAAACAAATGCTGAATTGTGATGATTGAAGGCACCAGAAATGCCTTGAAGCAGTTTCTCTCAAGAATATGGAAAATATAGGTCAGGGCCATCTTGCTAGTTTCATTCAACCTGTATCTTTCCATTTTGAGAAGAGTAGAGGATGGGACAAGAACAGGCAGCCTTATTTCAAAGTATTATTAACACTTTGTGCAATTTCTTCCCTGTGAAAAGATATGAATGGAATAAGGACAAATGTTTTGGAGGAAACTTCCCTTCCTCATAACTGCAGCAAAATTATTTACATACAAAGATGGAAAAATGAAATATCTACAGAAGATGATTAGATTATAAAATTAATGAAATTTGTGAAAATGGCAAAGCTGACTGGTTTGACTGGAGAAAAGATTATAGACTTTTTTTTTTTTACAAAAACTCGAAGTCTGAAATTTTTTTGTTAAAAAAAGACTGAATTAATGATTTATAGACATGGGGTTTAGAAAGGTCAAAGATTCTGGAAGGAGAGAGAATAAGATAACAATTACCGAATAGAAAAAAAGATAGAAGTCAGGACTCTGTATTTTCTTTCCTTTTAATCTTTTAATTTTGTATTTTTTTATTGTGTTAAAAAAATCTAATTCAGAATCTCTGATGTAGAGAGGCAGACTGGATATTCACTATTCCTTATTAAAGCATGCATATTTTGTAGATTTAAAAAAAGGAAAACATTACCTTTATAATATGAGTGGAGAAAACAGAAAAAGAACTTATGGACCCATCCATTCAGAAATGGATCCTTCTTTTGATTTTTTTATGAAAGTTATACAATCTAATAAGGTAAATTAGCTGCAACTTTAGAATCCTAGATGAGGATTTTTCTTCTCATCGACAGAGATGACTAGGTACTGATGGATCTCAGCTCCCAGTCCACTGTTCAGGGATGATGGGAGCTGGGTTCCAGAAATATCAAGAGGTATATAGGTTTCCCAACACCTATGAATGAGTGATTATAGAAAGCATCTATACCCTTTAATATGGAACTTTTAATTAAGGGTAAACTAGAAATATATATATATATATATATATATATATATATATATATATATATATATATATATATATATATATATATATATATTCTGAGGTTTTCGCGGGTGTTTGTATGTAGGTCTTTGGTTATTCGGGTTTTCTCCCGCGTAAAATTGGAAGTGTCTTGGCGATGTTTCGACGAAGTCTCATTCGTCATCTTCAGGCTTCAGCTTCGTGCTTCTGGGAGAATATTCTGGGAGAATATTCATTGCTCCCAGAAGCACGAAGCTGAAGCCTGAAGATATATATATTTTATATATAATATAAAATTACACAGCTTCTCGATGTAGAATGTCTCTTACCAAAGAAACATCATCTAAAATGAGTCCAAATGTTGCTGCTCTTTCTGTCAGGTCTTCACTCACTTGTCTGGAAACCAGCTCTCTTTGTGTGATTAACTCCCCAGCATCAAAGCGAGCCTGGGATAATGAGATATGCAAAACAGCACTTAAAACAGACAGCAAAGCTAAAATTAGAACTACTGATTTATTAAAGTTTAATCCTAAATCACATAGAATTTTAGCCCATCAACAACTATTATGCACAATGTTTAATAACAAGCATTATTTTCTTTCTGTTTCAGTGATAGTCTTCCCACAGGCATCAACTTCCCACAGGCATCAAATAGGAAATAGCAGGTTAGTATAGATTGGATTTCAAACTAAACCAATTGGATTATTTTGTTCATTGGAAATGAATTCCAATCTGGTATCTCCAATATGTCTTGGAGTACAAACCTCATTATCTCTTTCTCTAATAAAGGTAAGAATATGTCACATCAATGAATATGTAAGTATATAGATCTGTTAGAAGCCGTGCTATAAAAAAGGGCAGGACCACATTTTCTTTTTAAAAAGTAATAAAAAACAGCTTGAAATTGTTTTTTATACCTTTATAAAATTAATCTTGAATTTCATATTCAACTTCACTCTTTCACACTTTCAAATCATTCTTACACACTGAAACATAGTCCTACAAGCCATTCATTTGCTCCAGTAGAGAGTGTGAACAAAAACAAGAAAAAGAAGTTATCAATGAGATAACAAGGATGGGAAATGGGAGAATAAAGACCGGATCAGATAAAGGAAGAGGTTACTAAATATGGAGTAAATACAACATAGATCTTACTGGACAGAAACTAAGTGGTATCATCACCACAATATATACACACTTTCAAGTTCATGCCTCTAGCTCTCCAAGTTATTTTTTTTTTAACGTGATGCCTGGTTTTCCTCTGACTTATCGTTCATTTTTTGCAAACTGTTTGCTCTGGAGTGTACTGGATTAATATAATTCCTGCATATTCCTTCTAAGATGCCTTCCTCCTCTGCCTATATACTGGCATTTTCCCCTTTTCTCCTTCCAAGAAAAAAAAATGCAATGCCCACATGTGAAACTGCAGGAGACAGATTCACTGGGAACTTTCAGGGGTTGCACAAGAATATGTCCACAAACACAGAAAAGGAAGGAAATGGAATTAGAAAGTCTATTGAAAGACAGAAGGAATAATTGACTCCTTAGAATAAAATGAATCAGTTCCTGCCCTTTGCAGCATCCCACTAAATGAAGCAATTAGAATTGTGAAAATAATGCCTAGGCTCATAGGAGGAAACATGGTCTTATCCTACTCTCTCTTACCACCACAGATTTGAGGATCTCAGTTGTGATGGAAGGCAATACTCGTTCATCATAATCTTCGCCAATAGTGGTGAAAATCCGGGGGAGTTGCGTCATCACTGGCCTGAACAAGATTCGGAGTGTGATATTCACATTCTGCAGATCTACCCAGAAGACAGGAAGCAGATTGTAGCAGTTACATGTTCTGAGCCGAGCTTCCCACACCTACTTTTTTAGGAGTCTATTGGGACTACAATTCCCAGAGTTCCATCACTATAATCATCCAGAAGATAGTTAGATAAGCCTTGCACATACAATTGCCAAAATAAAGGGTGATCTGCTGCCAAATAATCTAACCCAATTTTCTCTTCTAAATAGTTCTAGGCCATAAGGATAAAGATGACCATCACAATAGTTTTTTTCCCCACTCCAAAGCTATCTACTCTACTTTGGTAGTTTTTATTTTCCAGCTCCATTAGGGAATGCAGGATCCAGGAAGGGAAAGAAAAAACACCCCAAAACTGGGTAAGATGATCTGCAAATCACTGCCCCTCCCCCAAAATAAAGGTGTATTTGGTGGGGGGAAGAGAAGGAAAACAAGCTGATGTGTTTTTAACTCTTATTTCCATAATAGAACAGGATGGTTTGGTTTGGTGATAAGTTTTTATTAAAAGATAATTTTGAGCTCATGTAATATTCATGGCGGGGATACAAAAGTGGCTTGCCATTGTTGTCTACTTTACCTTCTTGGGACTTCCTGGTGATCTGTCATTCAAATATTAACCAAGTGCAATTCGTCTTAGTTTGAGATGAAGATCTGCCAGATGTCGTTATATGCTCTAGCTGTACATGACCAATTACCTAGCTCCAGCTCTCCATTCCACTAATAAAAATACGATCTGTCTCACTGCTTACCTTTGCTCCCAGTGATTACAGGCACATTGCGAGGGCGGGAACGGCAGTCAAAGAGTATTGGCTTTTGAACCCAAGGAATGAGAAAATGGGTTCCTTCTCCCACCACTATGTCTTGAACACCTTGGAATCGATCAAATATGACAGCACGGTGGCCTGCATCCACTGCAAATAGGGGCAAAAATTCAAACATTCTTTGAATGCAAGAAAAGCAGGAAAAATGGAATATTTTTTGTGTTCATTTGTCAGAAGCATCTACAATTACAGACTTACAACATTCAACTGTGATCCAATAAAATAGGTCATAGAAATATACCACATATAAAAAGTATATAAAATAAATAGGATTAAAACTATATGACATTTGCTAAGTATCCAACCAAGTTGACAGTGTTTTCTCTTGCTAGCATGAGGTTTTCTTCCACAGATATTGAAGGACATTGTATGCGCCATAGTATGTGTGAAGTTCTCCACATCCATTGAGAGTATCTTCTACTGCAGGAGTGTCAAACTGGAAGCCCACGGGCCGGATGCATCACCACAGGCCACGCCCACCCCAGCTCTGTGAAGGGGGAAAACATCACGATACGTCATGTGACATGAGTTTGATATTCGTATTCTACAAGGAAGCCCCATTTTCTTAGATTGTCCTTTGATCTTCCTACTTTGGACAGTCTATTTTAGTGATTTCCATATAGGCCAAGGTTGTTTTTGACCAGGTGGCATACAGTTGTATGGCTGTCTACCAGACAAACAGTTGCCCAGTAGCTCCTTACTCACCTTCCATAGTTATAGGGTGATCCATGGTGGCCAGTTGTTAGGAAGGACAGAAGTTTTGAGAATACTGTTCCTTGTCTTCAGCCTCAACTTTCGGGGATTGATGGCCATAAAGTAGGTGTGCTTCTGGGGATGTTGCTATGACCCATACATTCTGCACAACACTTTATCAGAAAAAATCTTTTTGGGAGGGGGGCATGAATTCCAGATAGATAATGCACCTTTTATACTGGGGTTGGTGTTAGACACCCTGTGACCAGTCTTGCTGCTTCATTTAGGGCCACATTCACTTATTTTGCATGTTTTAATCTAAGAGTAACATAGGGCTAATGCGGATGTTCTTAATGTGTTTGGTTGGGCACCGCAACTTATGCCCATTATTTTCTCAAAATGCTGTTCCTAGCAAGTATTTTCTGTTTAGTATTAAAACAGTGGTTCTTAAAGGTAAGTGTGTGGTTCAGAATTACTCCCAGATACTTTAGAGCAGTGCAATGTTCAATGTTCTTTTTGTATTATTTCCAGATGGTAGCTTTTACCAATCAGGTACTCACTGGATATATAGAACTACAACTCATTTCATTCACTACCATTATTGTATGTGGAAAAGTAATAATCGCCAGTTCATGTGTTTTGGTAGGTCTGTGGCCAAATACAACAAATTGCCCTATCGAAGAAATGAAGAAGCATCACTGTTGTGCTAATTACATCATTAACTGACCAGTTCAAAGCAGCTTAAGACTGGATTACTTATAATTCTGCCAGTACTCCCTAAACTCCAGTCCAGCTGAATCTGATTAAAGACACTAGTGATTAAATCTAGAATGTTCTATATATAATAATTTGTTCTCCCATGAATGACAGCTCCTCTATGCTCTTGCTTATATCAGATCATGTAAAAAACCCAATTCCTTTAGATTTTATCTTTGTTATTTTCCATCATAATCATCTCTGCCTCACTAATTAAGGCAGCTCTTCCTCAATCCTGAAGTATTACAATCATCAGAATCTGCACTGTGAGGTATATGCCAAAACATAGGAAAAACATCTTGCTGAGGAAGTTTTATGTGACTAATGTCAGTTTGCATATAGGTAGCCTTCTACTTAGAACCATTGATATAATGACCAAAGTTAAAATGTCATTGAAAAAGTGACTTAGAATCAGTCTTCACACTTATGACCACTGTAGCCTCCCAAAAGTCATGTGATCAAAATTCAAGTACTTGGCAGCCAGCATGCTTCAGTGTCCCAAGTCAAGTGATTACCATTTGCAATCTTCCCTGCCAACTTCCAACAAGCAAAGTCAATTGGGGGGGGGGGGTCGGGGTCGGAAAGATTCGGTTAATGACCATGATTCATTTAACGACTATGGCAAAAAGGTCATAAAATAAGTGCAACTCACTTAACAACTGCCTAGTTTAGCAATGGAAATACCTGATTATATGTCAAGAACTACCTGTACTTCAACTGAGACTGTAATAGCGTACAGTGCTACTTTTCGGAGTTTCAGGCAACAAACAATGTCCTCTTTTAGAGTGCCCCATCCATTTATTCTTCAAATTAGTCTTCATCTCCTTTCATCCTACACTTGGGGTTGATTTTGACAAAAATCATCCCACCTAGAACTTTTTTCTCCGTTTATTTTCCTCTCTTATATTTCTGGAAATCTTGAGGTTTCTGAAACTTGCTAATGTCTTTTCTTTCGCTGGGATGATGCTGTATCTCAGTCCCACTAGTTAGATCAGACCAGGAAACTATGTTTAAGAAAAAGTAATTAGGTAATATTTGGGAAAAGGATAAGGCAATTTTGCTGTCCTCTGATTTTCATTTGCTCAGTAACTGCTTCTCTTTTCTCAAAGACAAAATGCACAATTTGGGAAAATTCTCTAGACTCAGCACAAGTCTCCACAGTACACCCCACAAGGAATTGATCTGCTTATGCTGTACCACAAACTATGGCTGCTTGAGAAACCATTATTGATTCATTTTTTAAAAAAACAATATACTTTTAAAGACAGCTTGGACATTTCTATTAGTATAGAATGCTTGAATAATGTAGGAGCCAGGCTTTCAGATCATAGTTCACTGTTGTATGCCCATCACATTGGCTACTTGTTTCTGTATTTAAATTGTTATTGTCCTTTAATCTCCTAAAATTTTGAAATAAGCTACCACTTGCTTCAGCATTAATTTTAGAAGCTCTCTTGGATGTTATCAGATTGAATAGACGCTAGAGAGTGGGTCTTTTCAGCAGTGCATTCATATCTTTGTACCAATATCTTGAAAATATAAAGATACAGTGAAATCTACTTTAAGTGAGATGAAACTCTTGGTGATTGCATTCATACCGCTTTTTGGCAACACCACAAAAGTGCTTTTAAAGCACTTAACTTTAATTACTAAAAGAAATTAGCTTCAAGGGTTTTTTACAAGCTCTCTAGCCTGTCTAATTTACAGTCCTGAGATTTCCTTCTACTTTTCGATCAAAGTATCGCTGGTATCTACTATGCTTAGCTTCTTGAAGATCAGAGAAGGTCAAAGGGTGCTGCCACCTGCTGATTCTTTTCTTTAAGGCAGAACACATTGTCCACATTTCAACTTCTGTTCAGTAAAACAGCGTAATGCTACAGTTTAAATCTGACATTTAGTTGCACACAGTTTAAAGTATATTTGCAAACCTCCTTGCAAGAAAATGAGGACATTAATTTCTTAAAATGTAACTGATCTATGAGAGGTAAACAGTATCTGCACTAAATTCTACATGAGTTAGAAAAATATTTTTCAATGGCTAAAGAATAACTGTCCTAGGAAAAAAGTAGGAAATGAAGGACTTTGGTTATAGGCTTAATTCTGCTAGAACCGTCATTCTTCCAGTCATCACAGTAGAAGAGGGGGAAAAAATGAGCTGCTGTTTTCTGAACAAAATTATTACTATATAAGCTAAAATTATTATATTTCATCAATTCCTATCTTAATATTTACTTTTCCTTTATCTCACAGGAAAGCAAATGCCCTGCAGAGAAAGTCTTCCTTACCATTATACAGAGCAGAGTTGACAACTCCACCAACAATCGCCAGTCCCAAGCCGAGTTTGCCCACAGTCTCAAAAATTTTGGAAGCCATTAGTGTCAATATAAGTCCTGCTTCTGTTCTCTGACACAATCACACCTATGCAGGTTGGGGGGGAAATCCAGTAATAAGAAAAGTTGGAGCAAAGAAATGGCTTCTCAGATGATACTTCTGCATAAACAGTAGCTTCCTATCCCTATATATATATATTTTTTAAAAAGCTTCACAGAATACAGTAGTTACTTAAGAATGCTATATGGATAATTTAAGATACAATCCCTGCAATAATATGGAACAATCCAGAGTTAAAGAAATCATGTGATTTCAGGAAAAGGCATGCTTGATTTAAGATGATCTTGAATGTGCAATGTGAACACCCAAATCACCTGCCCCTCTTTGAATCCAGATTACTGCACAGCCCTAGCAATTTTCCAAATGCAGTATTTTCTCCTGTCTGTATATAGAACATTTCCAAAAACTTATTCTCCCATATTTGGGAATATCAGAACCTAGAATTAAATTAATTAAATTAGAAGATTTAATCTTTTAAAATTACTCTTTAATGCTACAATAAAATGTTCTTTTTGAACACAAATGATGGAAGAGTATTAAGATAATAATACAGTCTGCTCAATTAGTCCAGCCACATTTTTTTCTGTCTTGGGGCAATTAGGAAATACATTAAGAAGACTAGAATTGGCAAACGAATAATTAAGCCTAACTGTCCAACCAATCTTCATCAGTCTCTTTAACACATGTGACTTTCAAATGTTTCACCTTGAGGAAAACTCCCAACAATGGTCTCTACATTCAGTACTGCAATGTGTTCTGTGGACACGTTGTTAGAATCCTGTACTGTTTGTACAAAGCTCTGTTAAAGCTTGATGGGTCTGATGGACTCCTATTTCCCAAAGACAATACACATTCTACACTCCTTGGGTGTTCTGGGCTGTGGGTTAACTCAATAGCTGTGGCAAGCTTTTTTTTAACTGAATAAATTTAGTGAACAAAACTCTTTTTTAAGATATAGCCTTTTCCAAAGGTCTTTGATGTGTTTTAATACAAATTTCCACAGCAACTTTTATTCTGGTCAATCTCTCCATTATAACATCTTCTCCCTCTCTCAGGAACCCGCCCTTTGCAAATCCTATCTAATCCCTACCATCTCTACTAGAATAGACAAGACACCCCAAGCATCTTGCTTTACTCCGGTTCTGGAAGACTGCAGGAGCATGTGCAATTCTTTTTATGCGCAGAATCCGCCCATCTCCCAAATCCCCTTGCCTACCCCAGCCATTTCCCCGTTTTGTGATCATGCCTTTCCATCTGCGGCTCAAAACGTTCGTTTGCGAGAATTCTGCACCGCATCCGTCCAAGCAAAAACCCAAATCGCTGGATTTCTTTTCAAGCATGCTTTTGAATTTCATCCCGCCGCGCTTTGCTTAAATCCTCCGCAGTTATTTCGCAACAAAAGATGCACCCAGTTCAGCAGGAGGGGAAAAGAAGGCAAAGCTCAGCGATTCTTAGGCATAACTCACCTCCTAAGGAAGAATCGACCTCCACATGAAGATTCCACCGAGCCACCTGGTCCCTCTGGACTTACGCACAAGGCGCACCCGACGTCGGCCCTTGCTAGCTGCGGCAGCGACTGACGGGATTCGTAGTTCTTTGAACGGTAAAGTACAGAACTGTACATGGGCCGCAGCACTTCGAATCCCGAACGGCACCGCGATTCAAAGGCCCGCCCTTTCCTATTGGCGCACGCCGCAGGGCTTTATGGGAATGGTTCGCGGGTTGAACTGAGACGGGCGGTAAGCACGAGGGAAAGGTGAACGTGGGAGCGCGTGAAATTTTTTCCTCCTCTCCCCCTCTTCCGTTTGGAGATGAAGAACTTAGTGCTTTAAGCTCGAATATGCCGTTTTTGGAGTCAGTGCAGCAAAGAGAAGAATAATGTATACGGAACACGGTTCACCCGCCCCCCTGTTCTTTCGCTGCTGGAAGTCCTACACGTGTTTTAAGAATATGGAGCGGGAATAAAAAAAAGCTGTTCGTGTTACATAACTCATGGTTTACATAACCATGGTTTATGAAATGTATGGGGTGGTGGGCGAGAGTCTAATCATAAGATAATTAGCACAGTGAAGTTTGCAGTTTAGTGTAGGTTCTGTTAATAGGTAGATTTAAGTCATGCCTTTTCTCCAGGCATTTACTTGGCAACACGTTGCTTTTAGTTTCAACTACCAAATTTACTTAACATCTTTTTAAAATTGTCTATGGCTGTATTATAAATGTATAAGCACTATATGCAAACTAACAAGAACAACATTGCTGCTCCAGCCTTAGCACTGAATATACCAAGTGCTATTTCATCCAAAAGCTGAAAGATTTTCTTGTTTTTAATATGTAAAGATACTTTCATGGGCAAAGATACATTACCCCTCATTTTGAATTTTTTCTCCAAATTGAGATAGGTAGAATCATACAACCAAATGATTTTGTTAATTAGGGTGTCATGAATATATAACATAGTTATATGACTAATTTATGCTTCAGGTGCAATTTTAATTCAGAAAACTGGATTGGTCACATATTCTAGGCTCCTTCAAGAATTATAATTCAAAAATAAAAATTTAAAAGTCCAGCTACTGCGTTCAACTTTTTAAGTTGTTGACTGAATTAAAGGAAACAATTTTTTCAAAGAAACATTTTGAAAGAAAAGATCAAGAAGATACCTTTGCTTTTCATCATAATAATTTATATCTATGCATACAGAACAGAAGTATATGTAAGAGTTGTCCCCCATCTATGCAAATTCTGTCAGCAATGGTTGACTATTTTACCCATTTTGACAAATCTGCATTCAGTGCATCAGATCATAGTTCTTGTACCAATAGATTCATGATGCTTGTGTATTTAACCAAGAGAACGGTTTTCAATGAACAGTGATCACATTCCAGTTGATGGATAGCCAATATTAAACATCGCTGTATTTTTTTTCCTTTCACCCATTAGTCTTCCTTCAGGAGGACAAATAAAGTTTACCCATTTAAAGCATAATACTTAAAAGGTAAGAGGATTGCATTCTGACATAGGTACCGGTAATTCCCTAGAACAGTGGCCCCCAACCAGTGACCGGTTCTGTGGAGAAAGGTTTTTTCACGGACTAGACAGGGTGTGGTTTTGTGTGCTGCCTGCATCTTGCAGGTAGGGCTTTGTGGTTTCTAGCATGCTGCGGCCAGGTGCTGGTCCACATACCAGGAGTTGGGAACCCCTTCTCTAGAAGTTATGTGGTTGGGACTAAAGTTGAAAATATCTCTCTTTATGTACTTTTATGTATCGCCCTGCATTTATGCATAACATATTGACAGAGTCTGTTATATAATGGGGAAAAACAGCTAATTGCTCCATGACATGCTTGGAGGGATAGTCACAGATATTTTTATCTATGCTGTTGCTTGGAAGTTTTGAAAAATGGTCATGTGTTGGCTTTAACAGCACATACCAGAAAGTTTAATGATTAAGAGGTTACGATCTGAGGCCCAGAGTTGGGTATAACATTAGATAAAGCCCACAACTATCAGAAATTTTTATGTGGTAATATTAATATAAAACTAGAGAACAAATAAATATATTCAGTTGAATTTAAATACACTTAAATACAAATGAAATAAAACTTAATTTTTTAACTGACTAGCGTCACCACCTCTTAGAATATGACCTCCAGTTCATCTAAGCCCTAGGGCAGGGGTGTCCAAACTTGGTCCCTTTAAGACTTTTGGACTTCAACTCCCAGAGTTCCTCAGCCAGCTTTGCTGGCTGAGGGACTCTGGGAGTTGAAGTCCAAAAGTCTTAAAGGGACCAAGTTTGGACACCCCTGCCCTAGGGCAACAATTGTCTCTTTAAAAGTTGCACAATCCTTGTTGAATTACTTACAAAGATATATGCTTTCTAACCAAACACTATGTCACTAGTGGCTTTTAGTAGATTTTTCTCTATTGTCTTGCTAATTTGACATTCAGAATCTAGTGAAAAATTTTGTTTTGCAATAGGACATAGGTTAACCTTAAAAAAAACCCACCATTCAGCTCGCCTGTAAAATAGCCTATTTCAGTTGTTTCAAGATATACTGCAGTCAGTAAGAGTGCAATATTTTCAAGAAAGCACCTGCAAATCAGACTAGTTTTTTTGTGTTTTCATCCAGGGGTAAGAAGAGTAGGTGGAATGGTCCTTAGTTTCTTTTAGCTTCCCATGCTTTGCTGTTTTTTCTGTACTAAACCATGAAAGCCAACTGAGTAGGGATCTAAAGTGGGATCATAATTTTCTCCTGCCACCTCAGTAAAGACACTATCCTTCTTAAAATCAAATTGACAAGCATTTCTTAGCAAATACCTCCGTGATTTGCGTTAGTTTAGTGTTTATTATCAAGATAGTAAAGAACTAGCTAAACATTTTGCTGAGCATCTGTGAAGTTTTATTCACATTTTTAAATGCTCTCGGAAGAGAACTATCCTGCTGAAGGTTTTCCTATTTACAAAATAGCTACCAAAGGAAACAGCTAAAGTGTTATTTATTACTCATAACTCATCTTTTAATTTTACTAATCAAGTGGTCACTTTTTCAATGTGCTAGGCTTAAAAGCTGTTTTCAGCCTCCATAAAGTGTATGTGGGATCCATAGACATTCCTGTATATGTGTATGATGCTAAAATTTAGCACTGTGCAGTGTGCTGGCTGCCACTTTAATATTTTCTAATTACAACATTTAGAACTATAATAAAATATAAGACAGAATCCTGTGGCTGTACAGGGAGACTACTATATTGCCCAAGAGTTAATTCAGTCAAATCTTAGTATTGTTCAAGGGCTTAGTTACAAAGAATATTTTTTTAACCATTTAAGAATTAGATCCAAATAAAAATATTTGTTTCCATTGCTTGGCTCATCATTCCTGAGTCAATAAGGAAGATAGTGATACTTTTAAATATGAGCAGAATTTCCACTGGATGGTTCACTGATCCACCTGAGACCCTGAAAGAAAATATCTGACATACAAAATGATGCCTTTGATGGCATTTCTATCTCCATCTGTTCACCACTACCCCCTCCTTTTTTTTCTGATTCTCTTTTAGCTGACTGTGGTTCAAACCTCCATTAAGCACTAAGTAGGCAGAATCAAAGCAATTGGCCATTATATAGTTTCCATTAAAAATGAAGAAAAGGCAGAAAATTGCCTTCTTTACTTCAACGTATTGCTGAGAGAGCAACATTTCTAGGAATAGAGCGCAGAAAAAAAGAAGCCAAGGGATTCTGCTGACTGAGCACCTTTGGGAGGCATAATATACTCACCTGTCTCACCAGGAACAAGAATGATTGATTCTGAAGCTAATATCAGTGGCAAAAGGCTATCTTTTCTGTACCGTGTTTGGTTTCTCACAACTGCATTTGTTAGGGGCTAGATCCCATTTTGTTTTTAAATGATAAAAGAAAAGCCTTGTTGATCTAAAAGCTATATAATCAAAAGTTCAAAGTAGCTAGCTTAGTGCCTCTGAAACGGCTGAAAGCAAAATGCGAGTACAATACTATTAGGTATTCTGCTCAGCAACAACCAACATTCAATGCCTGGCTGTAAAGAGCCAAGATGATAAGCAGCCCTATCTTATTTGGCAGCCTTCGCCTCAAGTTTTGGATTATTACTCCAAGCCCTTGAAAATGCCTTATTAAGGCTACTAGAGGTAGCATCTAATAATAGTCATCAATTCTTTTGTAGTACAGATCTAAAAGCCTAGATTGAAAAATGTATAATGCAATATGATAAGCTATAATGGGATTCAGCCTAGTATGATATCCAGTTTAAATAGCAGATAAGAAGGAACTGCTTATTCCAAATTTGTAATGAAGGTTTGCTCTAGGATTACTGACTTAAAGCAGAGTTTGGTATGTCACTAGGCAGGAAAATGTTAAGCTATGGTTAATTCCTCCTTTGGGCCTCTGGCAAAGAGATAGGATGGACTCTGAGACTATTGTGGCTTTTGCTTTTCATGGATCTTATTTCTCTGATATAGCATAGATGGGTGACTGCTTACATTTAATGAATAGTAGACTTTGCTGGGCTAAGATCATAGAATTTGCATGTTGCCAGTGGAGAATCTTGGTCATTACTAGTACTATTATCCTCTCCATCTGGCTTCAGTTTTTATCAGCTTATGTTGATGTGTCCACTATGAATGTCCTTCCAGATACCCTTTCTTCAATGTTCCTTGTCCTAGTGTTGGCCCAGCCCAAATCTGGTTGGTTCATTTCATTCGATGCAAGTAGCCAAAAACCACACATAGGTGGGTGGGAACATATTTCATACTTTATTTCTATTCAGAATTAAAGAATTCACTTCAGTCTAGAATCAAATTAACATAACATAACAACAGAGTTGGAAGGGACCTTGGAGGCCTTCTAGTCCAACCCCCTGCCTAGGCAGGAACCCTACACCATTAGCAGTTTCAAGCTGTTTGAAAGTTAAAATTAAAAATGATAGACTCGATGATAAATTCATTTTTATGTGGTTTGACCTTGTGGATGCAATGTTGTACGTATAGGAAGAATGTAATTTTTACATAATTCAACCAATTTAGCAGATTTCTTGGTTAAAGTAAATGCTGATGTGCAATACACTTCATTTCTAGGATTATTTTGGTTTAAAAATATTATTGCAGTAGGAAATAAATGTGGTTTTACTTTCAAATACATTGTGGATGTACAATACATCACATAGATCCATTTATTTTTCAAAAACTACACAGATCTATTTAAATTTAATTAAATCTTTGGTTAATCAGTTAAAAGGCAAATGATCAATCAAGGAGATAGCCCCTGGGGTTTTTAAAGGCTACAATTAAGTAGTCTTTTAAATCTTGTTAACAAATTACTTATTTAAGGAGACTGCTATCATTCACAATAAGATTGTAGATAGTTGATAAATGCTTTAAAATTGAAAATGTTTAAAATAAAATAGCAACATCAGGTAAACAATATTGCACTGGATACAGCAACATGAAATTTTAAAGTTCCATTGCAGCATAAAAGCTGTGAATATAATGATAACTTATTTTTTAAAAAATTAAATTAGAGTTCCTAATGGTGCAGCTATCCTTTCCTAGTTGTTTTGGAAGCACCAGTTTTGTGGGTAAGAAAGTAGCAATTGTTTGTAAGATAATTTGTATTCATTCTGCTTATTAAACATCAAGACAAGAGAATTCTTACCAGCACGAAATTTGCAGCCCATGTTGCTGGTCCTTATTCTGCTTCTGTTGCCTCTCTTTCAACTCACTTCAGGCACCTGATTTCCCTCAACAGTAGCTGAGGACAAAGATTGTTCATCTGATGGAACTGGAATAAGGGAGAAAATCCTTCTTTAGCCCCAGTTCAGCTAAAGACCATTAATGCTGGGGCTGGGGATAAGGTAAGGGCAACTTCATGGGGATGTGGCAGATTTCTTTTGGCTAGGACTCATTTGTTGATACAGTTAAAAACAAGTGGAGAAAGGTGTATAGCAGTGTTTCCACCGCAGGGAGACGGAGCCGATACGTTGGTTCCGTCCCAGGCGCCTGATGGACCCGGATGGGTTCCGGACGGAGCTTGGGCCATTTCCTGAGGGTCTGGCTCACGGCTCGGCCGAGGAACTTGTTGCGGCCTGGGAACGGGCCGCGGTGGGGGCCTTAGACCGAGTCGTACCTTTGCGGCCTCTGACCCGGCGCAGGGCCCAACCGGCTCCTTGGTTCTCCGAGGAGCTGAGGGGGATGAAGCGCCGGAGAAGACGCCTAGAGAGTTCCTGGAGGTCTAGCCGTTCGGAAGCTGATCGGACACTAGTGAAGTCCTATACTAGGACTTACCTAGTGGCATTGAGGGAAGCGAGGCGTAGCTACGCCTCCTCCCTCATTGCATCGGCAGATAACCGCCCGGCCGCCCTGTTTCGGGTGACTCGCTCCCTCCTTCATCAGGGGCGGGATGACCCGCTGCAGGGACGGGCTGAGGAGTTTAACGGTTATCTATACGATAAAATCGTTCAACCGGGATGGTCTGGATCAAGATTGCGGTGATGCGGGTGAGACGCTCGAGGTGGTCTTGGCGACATTATTTGGGATGAGTTTGACCCTGTGGCTCCGAGGACATGGACAGGTTGCTGGGTAGGTTGAATGCCACCACGTGTTTACTGGACCCGTGCCCTCCTGGCTGGTGCTGGCCACTCGGGAGGTGACACGAGGCTGGCTCAGGCGATTCGATCGCTTCTTTGGTGGAGGTGTCTTCCGGCCACCTTGAAAGAGGCGGTGGTGAGGCCCTCCTTAAAGCCTTCCCTGGACCCGGCTGTTTTAGGTAATTATCGTCCGGTCTCCAACCTTCGCTGCGGCGAAGGTTGTAGAAATATGGTGGCATATCAGCTTCCCTTGCACCTGGATGAAACTGTCTATCTAGACCCGTTCCAGTCCGGTTTCCGACCCGGTTACAGCACGGAGACGGCTTTGGTCGCGTTGGTAGATGATCTCTGGAGGGCCAGGGATAGGGGTTGTTCCTCTGCCCTGGTCCTATTAGACCTCTCAGCGGCTTTCGATACCATCGACCATGGTATCCTGCTGCGCCGGTTGGGGGGATTGGGAGTGGGAGGCACCGTTTATCGGTGGTTCTCCTCCTATCTCTCCGACCGTCGCAGTCGGTGTTGACAGGGGGCAGAGGTCGTCCCGAGGCGCCTCACTTGTGGGGTGCCGCAGGGTCGATCCTCGCCCCTTCTGTTTAACATCTACATGAAACCGCTGGGTGAGATCATCAGTGGTTTCGGTGTGAAGTATCAGCTGTACGCGGATGATACTCAGCTGTACTTTTCTACACCGAACCACCCCAACGGTTATCAAGTGCTGTCCCGGTGTCTGGAGGCCGTCACGGGTCTGGATGGGGAGAAACAGGCTCAAGCTCAATCCCGCCAAGACAGAGTGGCTGTGGATGCGGCATCCCGGTACAGTCAGCTAAATCAGCGGCTGAACATCGGCGGCAACTCATTGGCCCCGATGGAGAGGGTCCGCAACTTAGGCGTCCTCCTGGATGAACGGCTGTCTCTAGAAGAGCATTTGATGGCCGTCTCCAGGAGAGCGTTCTACCAGGTTCGCCTGGTACGCCAGTTGCGCCTTTCTGGACCGGGATGCCCTATCCACGGTTACTCACGCACTCGTGACGTCTCGCCTGGATTACTGCAATGCTCTCTACATGGGGCTCCCTTGAGGGGCATCCGGAGGCTACAGTTAGTCAGAATGCAGCTGCGCGGGTGATAGATGGAGCCCTCGTGGCTCCCATATGACACCTATCCTGCGCAGACTGCACTGGCTTCCTGTGGCCTTCGGATGCGCTTCAAGGTTTTGGTGACCACCTTTAAAGCGCTCCATGGCATTGGGCTGGGTTATTTACGGGACCGCCTACTGCGACCGAATACCTCCCACCGTCCCGTGCGCTCTCACAGAGAGGGTCTCCTCAGGGTGCCGTCAGCGAGGCAATGTCGTCTGGCGACGCCCAGGGGAAGGGCCTTCTCTGTGGGGGCTCCCACCCTCTGGAACGATCTACCCCCCGGACTTCGTCAGCTTTCAGACCTTCGGACCTTCCGCCGCGGGCTTAAAACATACTTATTTAATTGTGCAGGACTGAGCTAGATTTTAAATTTTGGGTTTTAAATTGGGTTTTATTTCTATTTTTAATTGGACGGGCTTTAGAATAAGTTTTTTAAATGTTTTATATTGTATTTATATTCTATTTATCTGTTTTTAGTGCCTGTAAACCGCCCTGAGTCCCTTGGGAGATAGGGCGGTATATAAATATGATTAAATAAATAAATAAATAAATAAATTTCTCAACATTATCAGTCTGAAGATACGTGGACTTCAGCTCACTAGCTGGGGAATTCTGAGAGTTGATGTCTAGGCAAGTTCAAGCTGCCAAGATTGAGAAACACTGCCTATAATCATGAACAAATTGTTCATTCAAGGTAGGCTTCCATCCCATCTTGATTTCTTTCCCTTGCAAATGTTGCTGCTCTTGAATGGCCACTGGGAGGCATCCTTGTCTTCTTCTGTAATCTGACTTCTGTGAGTGAGGATGACAAATTATCAGAGTTGCTAAAAAGCTGAAGCAAATGTTTTATCCTCAGATTGTATTCCAAAAAGGGGGAAATAATGCTTGCATATATGTAGCTCAGTTCATATCAGCTAACTCCTACTAAGCCTCCCTCTCTCTGTACTGTGTCTTAGGCACTTGTAGCATTTTTCCCCTTCATCCTGCCTTCAGCTTAATACTTCCAAGCATGGGGTCTTCATTAAGTCTCAGAGTTAGTGATTTGCGAGAAAGCAGCTCGGATTTTGACATCCATCAGGTATCATATAAACATAAGAGGAATAAGAAAGAGAGAATGGGGAGGGGGAAGTTGGGGTCAGAGAGAATCAGCCACTAATGGAGGGTTCTCCTTGTTCAGTGGCACAGCACTGATTTATGAGCTTTTAAATAAATCATTTTTATTGCCGTCTCTTTGTCTTGCTCTCCTACATTTAACCCAAAGCATCAGTCAGAGACTGCGGAGGGTCTCTTTGCACCAGGCATTGGAGATTGCATCCCTCCAGTATGAACTGTTCTTGTAATGAATCCTAAATTTTCTTTTGCTTCTTTATAGTGATCGAGTATATGAATTCACAAGAGGTAAACTTAGATAGGTAGCAGCTGAGTTAAACTTTTAACTTCCTCCTCCTTGGTTACTTACTATTCATATTTCCTTATCTTCTATTGCATGAAGTGCAGTGGCTCACTGGCTTAATGACACTGCATGGTCTCAGCTCTGGCAGTTCGAGCCTCAGTACTGCATGGCAGGGTCTAACAGTCAGAAATCATATTCTATGTAAGTAAACAGATAGATACCACTTTAGTAAGGAGACAAGCTGGTGCTCTGTGCAGTCAGTCAGATTCCTGAGGGCTCGGGATCTTCCCATTTGAGGTACCCATTTGTGAGGCAGCTTTGGGTGACCCTGTAAGAAGAGCAGCTCATCTTTATCTCTGATGTGAAACCAACTTGCCCTCCTGTGACTCACCTGGGAAACACATAACAACAGGGCTGGTATCTTGGCAAGCCAAATTGCTACTACTTTGTAGTAGCACTGGGGTCTCCTGCCAATTGTAACAATTCCATACACTAATAATAATTATTATCATCTATAGTGCAATATAGTTGAACTTGTTCTGTTTTCTCGACAAACATATGAAAATAGTTTACTATGATCTTCTTCCAGCTTTTTTATTTCTCAGTCTAGCCTATAATGCTGCTAATCTCCTAACAAGATACTAATTAGGCCTAAACCCCAGCCTATCCAGGCTTAAATCAAGAGCTACTGTGCCTAAACCAAGAGTTTTTTCTCCACTTGCACCTAACCATGACACAAACATGCTCTGATAACCTCTTTTTTTCCTACTGGTTCCCCCTGATCTGCCTTTATCTGATTTTCAAGCCATCATGAATCAACCATAAATAATCTTCAACTATTCTAGTGTTAAATTAGAGTTTTCCTTCTTATTCCAAGGATTTTTTTGCCATGGATACAATTGGAGACATTTCAGTTATTTTATCAGTTGCGCAGTCAGGTGCTCCATAGAGTTGGTGGCAGGGGTGAAATCTATTTTTTTTTCCTACTGGTTCTGTGGGTGTGGCTTAATTAGTGGGCATGGATTGGTGGTCAGATGACCAGGTGGGTGTGGCCAATAACAATAAATAAAAATAATAAAGTACGCAAAACAATAAGAGGTACCAAAAACCAGCTTTCACACTTTACACACACACAACACAACACAACATAACTGACACACACAATGTAAAAGCAGCTGCACTTCACCCAAAATGCCCCCTGCAACAACTCACATAGCCACAAAAAGCTCAAAAACCAACTTTCACACTTTACACACACACAACACAACACAATACAACTGACTCACACACACACAAAATGTCACATACAGCTTTGTGAGATTTTGTATGTTTGTGTAGTTAGAGTGAAACACTACAGAAACACACCAAATCTCAAAAAGTTGCATAAATATTTTATTTTATTTTATTATTTTATTTTATTTTATTTATATTTTTAGATAAAAGCAGTTAACTTTAAATTGCTATGTCTAAAAAAATAATAAAACTCCTAAAAAAAAACCCCAATTAACTATTTTTTTAAAGCTCCCCCCTAGTTATTTATCCAATTTAAGGGACAAGGCAGGCAGATTGAATTGCTCACCAATGAGATGGATTGCAGGCAGGCAGATTGAGTTGCTAGCTGATGCAGTTGATTGCAGCAGCCGAAGCAAAGCAAGGCAGTGAGCGAGCCTGAAAGAAGCAGCAAGCTGCCAAGTAGGCAAGTGGGGACCGGGCGAATGGGTGGGCATGGGCGGGGTGTGTGTATGGATTTTTGCTACCGGTTCTTTGAACTACCCGTCCCCATTGCAATTCAGTCTGAACCAGGAGCATTTCACCCCTGGTTGGTGGGATCAGCCAACTTCCCATTAGCTATTTTAGGCTGGTGCAGTGGTGCAGGCACATACCAACTGTTCTGATTCCTCCAGAACTTTCTTCCAGAACTATTTTGGTGAGGCCTGTGGCTCTCCCCCAGATCCCCCATCAAAGACTAAAAGATACATCAACCAACTAATAGGTGAAAGGTGCAAAGGAGCAAGCTGGGAGGTGGCTAGTAATTTACCAGGAGAGAAAGTATCACTGTGCCACACAATCCTTCCTTTCATATCTGACAACTGTTAGTTGGGCTACTTTTAATACAGATTTAATGATTTGACCCTTCATTTAAAAGTAGTCTGACAGGTGTATGTAGTAGCAGTAATAGGAGAGTGTAGTGCAGCCTCCTTGGCTTTGCAGCAGAGAGGGATAGTGATATAGTGAGAGTCTATCATTGAAGCACATAGCCCTGGAGGAGATGTCGGGAGAAGTGGAAGAGCTGAACTGAAGAATCTATAAGCACAGTGGAAAGGGTTTTGCAGTGCAGGAGAAGTTTTTGATCATGGTCAGGATGTTTCCAAACAGACTTCCGGTTGACGTCCGGTGAGAATGGCTGGAAAATAGCAGGCTCCGCCGAGCCCTGCAAAATCCAGCCAGCACCTGCTGTCAGGAGACCTTATGGGGTCCAGGCTGCCTTGTAGGGGCAGCGAAAAGAGGAAAGGCGCTTTGTGGACCACAAGGAACTTGCAATTTCCTCGTTAGATCCAAAGCAAGCCCTTCTGAGTGGCAGCAAGTACGACGGCCATTTTTGCCTAATCTGGGAGAACCGGGACCACAAGATTTGTGCTGGAGTGTTTGTGGACAGAGCTTGAAGCTTCGTGAGATAACTTCCAGCTCTTACTTTAAAGACTTAAGTACAAGAATTTAAAAAAATACTCCAAGCGTTAAGAAAGCGGCGATTAGACATAGAGAGAAGATTAAAGACTAAAAATTAAGAGGTGAAAGAAATTTCCAAAGGGAGTTTTAAAATATAAAAGTTTAAACAATTTGAAAGGTGATTTTTGGGAGAAACTGTCTTTCTTATTTGTATTTTTAAACCCCCTGGATTTATCAGAGAATCAGCTGTTTTTGACATACTGTTTCATATTGGAATTGGGAGTATGAGAGCCATCTACTGGAAGAAGAGGAGCATTACAGCGGGAGAATTTTCAGTGAAAGTGTATTATGTCTAATATACATAACAGAAGAAAGTAATCAGCACTTGGAAGGTAGCTTGACCTTGATTCTATTGTAGAAGACAGTTTGGATATTTTGAAATTCTCAGTGAGCTTCTTTTCATTTTTGAAGATTTTTAAGATGAAATTGCAAATTTAAATAGCAAATAATTAAACTCTATTGAAATTAGTTATTGGATTGTGGATTTGAAAGATTGGAGGAAACCTAGTGGATTAACTTGGACTTGGATTATTAATGCTATTTGATAGAACATTCTACAAGGCAAAAGAAGAAAGATGATAGAAGAAAAGAAAAAACAAAAGTTAAATAAGACTTTAAAATCTGGACAGTTGGAAAATCTAAAGGCTGTAAAATATTAAAGAACTTTAAAGATTATAAATTTTGGGGATTGGAGGTATAACTATGAGATTGACTAAATCTTATTAATAATTGGCTTTGTTGGAGTTTTTAAACACTAAGATTTTGGAACCATAGAGGGATATTGAGTAATTTTTATCAAATTGTTACAAAATGGAGTATCAGGAGATAATAGAGGGATATGAAGAAATAATTTTGATGCTCAAAAACATGCATTAAACTATAAAGAACAATAGGAGACAAAGCGATTGTCTAAAGATAGAGAAATGAATATAGAAGTTTCCCAACAACAGGGGGAGAAAAATGAATATGATATTCAGAAAATAGAGGAGAAATTAGAAGAGGCAGTGGAAGAAAAAAATCAAAATGGGATGGAGAAAGACAAAGATAATGAAGAGAAAGGATTGATAAGCAGGAATCAAATAGATAATTCCTTAAAAGTTTATAATAGAACAGAGAGAAAAAAGGGAAATCTCTTCAAAAAGAAAAGAAAAGTGTAGAGTAAAAAAAGAAAAAATCTCTTCAAAAAAGATAAAGATTTATGGATGGGTGCTCAAATGATACAGCAGAAAGAGATAAAGGGCATTCCGAAAGGAACCTTCCATGTGCATAAAAATATCAAAAAAAGTTATAAGATTCCAAAAAGAGGAATAAAAGGGTAACTAAAAAGTCAGTAAATGATGGAACTCCAAAAAGGTTAAGATAGTGAGAAAATATATTAATAAAATGAAAAAGTAGAAAATACAAATAGGGAAAATACAGTAGTATATATATGCTAATAGACAATAGAATTTATTATAATTTAAAATAAGATAAGGTTAAAAGATGGAACTTTATAAGATTAACTGTGTTAAATATATTATGAATCCAAACTTTTAAGTATTATAAATTGTGGGGATTTTAAGATATAATCCCAGGATTGATTAAATTTTGTTAATGTTAGGCTTTATTAGTAGTCCTAAATATTTCAGATATCAAAATTATGGTGGAATAATGAGTAATTTTTAAATGTTAAATATTAGTGACTTAGTAGGGGATAACAAATAGAGGGTGCAAAGAAATGTTATTTAGGTTTAAATGTATTAATGGGAAAAAATGATGAAGGATTATAAAGAGAGAACGGTATTGATGAAGTTGGAAGATTAGGACCAGTGGTGGGATTCAAATAATTTTAACAAGCGGTTCTCTGCCATAATGATTTCTTCCAACAACCAGTTCACCAAACTGCTCAGAAAGTTAACAACCGGTTCTCCTGAAGTGGCGCGAACTGGCTGAATCCCACCACTGATTAGGACTACTTATACTTATTTGTATTATTATTGTTAACATTGTTCAAAAAGGACATTGACCCAGTCACTGTTCAAAAAATATCGTGTGAAAGAAAAACTGTAAATAAAACAGGATTTTTTGTTTTTTTTCAAAAAGGAAGTTTCCAAACACAGACTTAGCTGTGTTGCACGTATCAGATATTTGAGCTAGGTCACCCACTCTTATTTGCTATACCTCCCAGCCAGGAAGAGACGCAGCTGAAAGAGGAGGTGACTCAACTTCCAAATTTCTCATCCTACAGAGTAAAGAGCTTATCTTCCCTGTTACCACTTCTTCCAGCCTGGGCAGATGAAGAGGCCAGAGGGCAAGTTCTGACAGATGTTAAACCTGTGCTTTCATGGTCAGAAAGGGAGCATGGGTTTAGTATTTTAATCTAGCTCCTGTTTGCTATGCTGATTTAGATTCCTACTGGCTCACAACTGGGTGGAGAATACGGTGGGCTCATTCTTATATTCCTGTACCCATAACAATAAGATGCCCTGCTAAGAATATTTAGATGGCACTGCTCCATGGCAATCATGTTGTCCCATCCTAAGCCCAAAATATTAAAATTGTCCTTAGCTGTTCCAGTTCCATGCGCAGTATGTGCCAAAAGGAGGCTTGGAAAGGTAAGTAGAACAGCGAGGGGGGGATCAGCTGTGGCGTGTGATTTAGCTTTGCTAGAAAGCAGGATTTTCTGCTATCTAGCAAAGCTAAACCCTGCTGCACAGCTGATCGTTGGAAATACTGGTTCAGAGGAACCGGTACTTTTTTTAATTACTGGTTTGCCCGAACCGGTAGTTTTTATCACTACCGGTTCGCCCAAACTGGAGAGAACCAGTAGTATTCCACCCCTGCCCCCAACAGTCCTCATCTTACTGACCTTGGAAGGATGGAAGACTGAGTCAACCCTGAGCCTGGTAAGATTCGAACTGTCAAATTGCAGGCAGTTGGTATCATCAGAAGTGGCCTGCAGTACTGCACTCTAACCACTGAGCCACCATTCTTGTCTGGAAAAGTGAACCCTATTCTGCTAGCTGAACGATACTGGTTCTGCCACTAAGTATATTAAAAATTTTCTGCTGTCTGTCAACAAGAGTGCTCGCATGGCATGTGTTTGTTATTTGAGGGGAAGTGATTGTGCATTTCTGCCAACTCTTAACATGGTTTGGCCTGTTCCATAGATTATTCCAAGTGATACAAGGCAACAGTTTCTTGTTAATTCTACAATTCTCTTGTAGCTCTAGTCAAGCTTGGAGCTCGTGCTTACTTAGGGTTCTGACTTCTGTGAGTGAGGATGACTGTGTATTACCCAAATACAACTTCCACTTTTATTAGTTTGACAGGTGTTGAGCCTTGAACTCAGGCTGAAGTGAAAGTCCCCCAATCCTTCTTGCAAACCCTCTATTGTGCCTTCAGTTTGTCATTTAGGCTGTTTCTGAACTTAGTGCCCACTTAATAGCATATTAAACCAGTATCTAAAAACATTCCAGGTGACAAATTGCAGGTATGGAAAAGGAAAGGAAATTAAGAAGGAGGAAGACTGGGGACACTACCCTATTCCCCAGGGAATTTGAACAGTCGATATACTATGTTTCCCTGGAAATAAGCCCTACTCTGAAAATAAGCACTACCCTGATTTTTAAGCTTGTGCCTAATACAAGCCCTACTTCCAAAATAAGGCCTACTTAACAGCCTGTTCAGCTGGCTGCCTATCCATTCTGACTGGTTGCTCATGGTGCGCTGACGAGGCAAGTGGAGGGGTGGAGCTGCCCCATGTGCCCTGTACCAGCTTACCTCAGGGCTCCTACAGCCAGCCATGTCCAGCAGGACACCATGTGGTTGCCAGCCCACTTCTGCTTGTTTGCATTTGCAATGGACCAGGAGGCCAAACAACAAGTTGGTGCCATGGCCATGAAGTGGGGCAGGTGTTGGGGCATGGATGGCCTGGCTTCAGGGGCCCTGAGGTAAGTCAGGTGGGAAGTTCCACTCCCACCTTGCCTTGTGGACTGTGGTACCGGCGCGTTTCTCAGCTTCCTGCTCCTGTGGGCCACAAGCAAGCAAAAGTGGGCAGTGGCTATGTGGGGTCCTCCTGGACATGGCTGTTGGTGCTACTGCCATGAGACAGTTGTCAGGGAGTGGATGCAGGGGTGGGTTCTACTTACCGGTTCTCAACGCTCTCTCTCTTGCAATGGGAGTGTGTGTGTGCTTCTGTGCATGCACAAATTATGATATCCAGGTGGGGGGGTGGAGCCTCCCACTGCTTTTACTACCGGGAGCAAAACACCACTATATGGATGGCTTGGCTGCGAGGGCCCTTAGGTAAAGCTGGATGTGGGGCATGTGGGGCAGCTCCAACCCCTGCCTTGCGGCGGTGGCACTGGAACACTGTGCAACCTCCTGATCCATTGCAGCCTCAAGCAAGCAAAAGATATGGGGCTGCTATACATGGAAAAAAAATAAGACATCCCCCAAAATAAGCCCTGGTGCTTATTTTGGAACCTTCCCAAAATATAAGACCAGGTCTTATTTTTGGGAAAACATGGGTATCGTCTATCTCAGGCATTGTTACATTTCCCCATTCCCATCCATATATGGATAGGAGACCAATAAGTGATTGCTTTTTGCCTCAGCAGGTAGTGCTTGGTAGGAGGAGAAATGAAATCAAGGAAATTGCTTAGGTTAATCTATTCTGCATTAAATCTGTAAGGGCAGTATCGTATGGCTGAAACAGGTTTGGCTGTGGGATGAGTAGGATTTAATAGTTTAGGAATGCAGATCATGGTCTTGAGAAAGAACCCTTTAAATGAGTTTTGGAGAAGAGAACTAAGGATTACCATCTGCTGAAATATTTTGCCATCTATTTTTGTTCAGTAGGAAAACTATACCTGAGTAACAGATGTTTCCATTACTTCTAACTTCCATATTTTAAGAATATCCACATAGAGACATAATACAGCTTGAGAGAAATAATAAGCTTGAGAGAAATTTAACAGTGTTTGAATGAAAAAAAAACCACCCTCTATATCATTTCATGAATTGCAAAATGAGACAAAGAGCTTCCAAATAATAGGTCTGCCCTTATAGTATACTAGCTGAATACCCATGCTCCACTACAAACTATGTGATCGGGCTTGATAAATTGACACTTACAGCTTGAAAATTAATGTGTAGTTATGATCAGCTTCTCCTCTCCCCTTCTTTCCCTCAGCCTTGCCCCACAGAAACATCTCCTATCCTAGCCCCTTCTCTCCTCAGTCTTGCCCCACAGAAGCCTCCCCTATCCTATTTCCATCTCTCCCTCAAAATTGCCGCACAGAAGCCTCCCCTATGCTATCCCCTTCTCTCCCTCAGGCTTGCCCCACAGAAGCCTCCCCTATGCTATCCCCTTCTCTCCCTCAGGCTTGCCCCACAGAAGCCTCCCCTATCCTATCCCCATCTCTCCCTCAGAGTTGCCGCACAGAAGCCTCCCCTATGCTATCCCCTTCTCTCCCTCAGGCTTGCCCCACAGAAACCTCCCCTATGCTATCCCCTTCTCTCCCTCAGGCTTGCCCCACAGAAGCCTCCCCTATGCTCTCCCCTTCTCTCCCTCAGGATTGCCCCACAGAAGCCTCCGCTATCCTATCCCCATCTCTCCTCAGAATTGCCGCACAGAAGCCTCCCTATGCTATCCCTTCTCTCCTCAGGCTTGCCCCACAGAAACCTCCCTATGCTATCCCTTCTCCCTCAGGCTTGCCCCACAGAAGCCTCCCTATCCTATCCCCATCTCTCCTCAGAGTTGCCGCACAGAACCCTCCCCTATGCTATCCCCTTCTCTCCCTCAGGCTTCCCCCACAGAAACCTCCCCTATGCTATCCCCTTCTCTCCCTCAGGCTTGCCCCACAGAAGCCTCCCCTATGCTATCCCCTTCTCTCCCTCAGGCTTGCCCCACAGAAGCCTCCCCTATCCTATCCCCATCTCTCCCTCAGAATTGCCGCACAGAAGCCTCCCCTATGCTATCCCCTTCTCTCCCTCAGGCTTGCCCCACAGAAGCCTCCCCTATGCTATCCCCTTCTCTCCCCCCGGCTTGCCCCACAGAAGCCTCCCCTCTCCTCTCCCCCCCTCTCCCTCAGAATTGCCGCAGAAGCCTCCCTATGCTATCCCTTCTCTCCCTCAGGCTTGCCCCACAGAAGCCTCCCCTATGCTATCCCCTTCTCTCCCTCAGGCTTGCCCCACAGAAGCCTCCCCTATCCTATCCCCATCTCTCCCTCAGAGTTGCCGCACAGAAGCCTCCCCTATGCTATCCCTTCTCTCCCTCAGGCTTGCCCCACAGAAACCTCCCTATGCTGTCCTTCTCTCCCTCAGGCTTGCCCCACAGAGCCTCCCTATGCTATCCTTCTCTCCTCAGGCTTGCCCCAGAAGCCTCCCTATCCTATCCCCATCTCTCCTCAGAATTGCCGCAGAAGCCTCCCTATGCTATCCCTTCTCTCCCTCAGGCTTGCCCCACAGAAACCTCCCTATGCTATCCCTTCTCTCCCTCAGGCTTGCCCCACAGAAGCCTCCCTATCCTATCCCCATCTCTCCCTCAGAATTGCCGCACAGAAGCCTCCCCTATACTATCCCCTTCTCTCCCTCAGGCTTGCCCCACAGAAGCCTCCCCTATGCTATCCCCTTCTCTCCCTCAGGCTTGCCCCACAGAAACCTCCCCTATGCTATCCCCTTCTCTCCCTCAGGCTTGCCCCACAGAAGCCTCCCCTATCCTATCCCGATCTCTCCCTCAGAGTTGCCGCACAGAAGCCTCTCCTCTCATATCACGTTCTTTCCAGTTATTTTCCGGTTGGGAGGGGGAGTAGAACATCTAACTCCTTAGCATCAGAGCGTGTTAATAATAATATAAGAAATGCTAGTGATCTGATGGTCATTTTGAAAAATCCTTTCTTAGCGTGCACCTAGAAGCAAAGAGGAATATATGTGCCAAATTTCAAGTTTGTAGGCTTTACGGTTCTGGAGATTTCGTGATTGTGGCATAAGTGGTTTTTGCTTTTATATATATATAGATTACAGTGGGAAATTCTTCTATTTTAGTCCTATCAAAATGAATAGGTTGTATTAACTCCATAGACTTAGTGCTGAACTCTTTTCAACATTGCTTAGTAAGAAAAACAATAGATTCTCTCCTCCAAAATATGACTAGGCATTATAAATTGTTCGCTTAACTCTGCTCCTTCTATTTTGCACCAGAGATTCCTACCTTACTATTTCTCTATTTGGTTTTCAAAGTTTGGTTTACCTCATATAAACAAAGCATAATCACGTAATACCACATTTCCCTGAAAATAAGACCTATCCCGAAAATAAGCCCTAAAATATTTTTTAAATGTGCATCTAATATAAACCCTACCCTCCAAATAAACCCTACTTAAGAGCCTGTGCAGCCGGTTGCCTGCCCATTCATCTAGTTGCTCACTGTGCTGTGGGCACAAGGCAAAGTAGAGTGATGATGGAGCTGCCCCATGTGCCCTGCACCAGCTTACCTCAGGGCCCCTGCAACCGTGCTATCCATGCCCTGACACCTGTCTTACAGTGGCAGCACCAGGAGCCGTGTGCAGCAGGAGCTCATGTAGCCACCGGCCCACTTCTACTTGCTCACAGTTGCAACAGAGCCTGAGGCTGAGTGAAGTGCTGATCCTGGGGTATGGCTGGGCTGGATGTGGGGGTCCTGAGGTAAGCCGGTGTGGGGCACTTGGGGCAGCTACACCCCCGTGTCTTGTGGCGGCAGCATATGACCACTTGCCCTGGCCATGATCAAGCAGAAAAAGGGCCTCCCATACATGCAAAAAAAAAAAAAAACATTCCCCAAAAATACACTATAGTGCTTAGTTTTTGGCCCAAATTACTTTTGGGGAAACGTATGGAGAAAAGGTGCTGAACCGGGAAGAGTGCTTTTATGGAAAATGAGAAAAAATGGAAAAGATTGCATAAAGTGTGGGGCTTCAATGTTACAGGAAGAACGAAAAAGGAAAAATATTAATCTATTAGATTAATACATTGTAAGCCGCCCTGAGTCTTCGGAGAAGGGCGGGGTATAAATGTAAACAAAAAAAAAAAAAAATATGGAGCCTGGACTTCAGTTTAGGATTGGTGTTTATTTCCATGTTCTAAAAAAACACTTTTTTGTCTTGAATAGAAACTCTTAGAAGCAAAGTGCAACTTATAATAGGGCTGTCTGTCTGTTTATGTATTTATTTCACAATTTTTTATTAGGTGGAAGTTGTTGCTAGTACAGAGATTATAGTTCTTAGATACAGCCCAATCCTTCTTTTATTACAGTCTTTCATATGCCGTTTCTTCTTAACAAAACTCTGTCCCCAAATTTTTTGTTAATTAGTATACTACAAGTAATAGTATTACATTATTACTATTTATTTCTACAATGGGACATAGAATTATGGAATTGAAAGGGCCATTATAGCAGAAGTAGTACTTGAGGCCACTCGGAATTTTTTAAACTTTGATTTTCACTTTTAACCTGTAAAATTTTCACTTTGTTCTTAACTCAGTTTTTAATCTTTTCATTCTGCTTTTATTCATATGTTTTTATTGTTTTATTATGTTGTTTTAAACTGCCAAAGTCACTTAGGTGAGATGGGCCATGCAGAAAATCAATCAGTCAATCCTGCTGGATCAGGCCAAGTCAACTTTATTGTAGGCCATTAGTCAAAAATGGCTTTTTCTTGCTTTAAAGAGCTTAACCAAAGTCACTCAGTGAGCTGAGTACCAGAAGAGGGCTGCTGAGAAGTTGGAAGATGAAATGAAATTAAAGCATCAGTGAGGAGGAAATAATATAGAATTGCACTGAGTAACTACGAATAGCAATTAATCCATGAAAGTCAAAGGTAAATGTCCACTAAGGGTTGAAAATAGCTCCACCCAGTAGGAATATTACTTCTCAGAAGCTTCTTTTTTCACTTGTAAGCAGTCTACTGTATGTGTATATGAGAATAGAGGCAAAAGTCATCTAATGAACTGTTAAATAATTAAGCCAGAATGAACAAGCGATGTGTGTAGAAGAGAACAGGAGGGTATTTCAAGCATGGTGAGTCATTGTTCCACATGATTATGTGGGGGTTAAGTTCAGTCTCAAACTCAAAAATAAATCTGAATTCTAACAATGCTGGATATAACTGATGTGACATTTTACAAAATTGAAGAGAAGGCAATAGCTGATGTTTCATATCACTCCATTTGTTTTTGTTGTTTCTTTTAGTTGGGACATGGATGAGCATTTCAAACTACTTAACAAAATATGAGTTTAATTTGAACCAAGAAGACACGGTGGCTCAGGGGCTAGGACGCTGAGCTTGTCAATCGAAAGGTCAGCAGCTCAGCAGTTCGAATCCCTAGTGCTGCTGTGTAACAGGGTGAGCTCCCGTTACTTGTCCCAGGTTTTGCTAACCTAGCAGTTTCGAAAGCACGTAAAAATGCAAGTAGAAAAAATAGGGACCACCTTTGGTGGGAAGGTAACAGTGTTCCATGCGCCTTTGGCGTTGAGTCATGCCGATCACATGACCACGGAAATGTCTTCTGACAGCGCTGGCTCTTCAGCTTTGAAACGGAGATGAGCACTGCCCCCTAGAGTCGGCAACGACTAGCACATATGTGCGAGGGGAACCTTTACCTTTACCTTAGACACTAGCATAGCAATGGGGTGTGTGTGTGTGTGTGTGTGTGTGTGTGTGTGAGAGAGAGAGAGACAGACAGAAGCCTCAAGTTACGACCACAATTGAGCCCAACATTTATGTTGCTAAGTGAAACATTTGTTTAGTGTGTTTGCCCCATTTTACGACTTTTCTTGCCACAGTTGTTAAATGAATCATTGCATTTGTTAAGTTAAACGCACAATTGTTAAGTGAATCTGGCTTCCCCATTGTCTTTGCTTGTCAGTAGATCGCAAAAGCTGATCACATGACCCCAGAATACAGCAACTGTCATAAATATGAACCGCTTGCCAAGGATCTGGATTTTTATCATGTGACTATGGGAATGCTGTAATGGTCGGGTGAAAAATGGTTATAAGTCACTTTTTTCAGTACTGTTGTAACTTTAAACGGTAACTAAATGAACTGTTATAAGTCGAGGACTACCTGAATTCCTTATCACTTCTGGTTCGAAGGGTGGTCTACTAATATGCTTGCATTCCATTTTCTTTTTTATCCTGATTTGTTGAATGCAATAGAACAAAATACTCTTTCAAATTTTAAAATATTATACACATAAAGGGGCATCATAGCTCAGCGACTAAAGACGTGGAAGTTGTCAGGAAAGCTGACAGCTCAGGCTTGAGATCCGAGCTCCCATTACTTGCCCCAGCTCTGGCCCCCTTGCAGTTTGAAAGCTTGCAAACGTGAGTAGATAAATAGGTGCCACTATGGTGGTAAGGTAACAGCATTCTGTGCACCTTTTTTTTTTTTTTTTGCATTTATATCCCGCCCTTCTCCGAAGACTCAGGGCGGCTTACACTATGTTAAGCAATAGTCTTCATCCATTTGTATATTATATACAAAGTCAACTTAATGCACCCAACAATCTGGGTCCTCATTTTACCTACCTTATAAAGGATGGACGGCTGAGTCAACCTTGGGCCTGGTGGGACTTGAACCTGCAGTAATTGCAAGCAGCTGTGTTAATATCAGACTGTCTTAGCAGTCTGAGCCACCAGAGGCCCCTACTTTCACGTATATTCATGCTGGCCACATAACGGTGGAAAATGCCTTTGGACAATGCTGGCTCCCTCGGTTAAGAAATGAAGATGAATATTGCCCCCTAGACTCAGACACAACTGGACAGGGGAAACCTTGTCTTGGTCAAGTTAAGCATAATTCCCGGTGACTACATAGTCACATCTATATGTCTATGGAGATTGTTAGTCATCCAGGTCATAGTTGTCCCGAAGGTGCTTTTTCAAGAGGCAACTGGACTTCTGGTTTTTCTTTGAAGATGTTTCACTTCTCATCCAAGAAGCGAAACATCTTCAAAAAACCCCCCACAAAAGTCCAATTGCCTCTTGAAAAAGCACCTTTAGGATACATCTTTATGGTTTTCTTAGCATTAGGATAGAAGTGGTTTGCCACTGGTTCCTTCTCAGATGAGGGTTGTTGTCTCACATCCAGGTACAAACTTTGCTTAGCTGTTTCAAAATCAGGGAAGCTTGACTTGAAGCTGTTGAATCTGTCTGACTTCTTTAAAAGTTACTTTGGGTTGTATGGCTGCTTTCTGCATATGCTTTCAGCATGAACTCGGGGTGGGGTGGGGGACTGGCTAATGGAGTTGTAGGTAGATGCTATGTTTGCATCCTTGGAAGCTCTGAAGCATCTTTCTGGAAATGAAGCTTAAGTACACTATAACCATGTTTTACAGATCTCCAGTTAACATATTCAATGTGGCTTTATTTAGAGGCAGCCTGACTCAAAAATAACTCTAAATGGCTTAAAGGATAGGGGAAAAAAAGACAATATGTGTTCAGGCAAGCTGCATTCTGTACATTATAAAACACACAAATGGGCCCCACAACCATCCTATCTCAAAGCTTGGCAGAACAGCTGTGTTTTTTAAAATTTCATCATCAGGATAGGAGTTACACAAGCAACACAATTGTTTTCTTCATATGTCTGAAGCTGCTTCTAATAACGTTCTTCAAGGGCATTATTGTGAGGGATGGTGTGATGATGATAATTAAAAATCTGGTGGAATAATAGGAAATAAATTGTTGCTATTTTGCTAAGCATCTTAAAATATTTATTTTTCCACAAAGATTAGTCTGAATTTTCTTCTTTACTGGATTTTATGACAGTCAATTTAGTCTAAAATTTCCTACAGTTATATCTGAGATATAGTTATTTATAATAATTCAATGGAACTTCCAAATAAATATGCATAAAAGTTGCATTCTTCATTTAAGTTTCAGTACACATCAATTGTTTCTAGTGTGTTCTAGAGCAGATAATGTTTAAAGTTTTAAGTTTGGGAAATTTCTCAGTAAAAACTCGTAATGTCTAGTAAATAGAACTTAATATGCGATGTTTCAGAAAGATATATAGAAAATCATGGAACCAAATATCTCTGAGAACATGATTAATCCTGGTTTTTTTCCAGTCTTTTCATGCCCTTAAACATTCTTGATTTTTTGGCCTGACTGTCTCAGGCCAAGAAATCCCATTTTCTAGCACTGAGTGTCACTACCAGTGTAGCAGAAATTCTTTGTATTATGTTGCATGAAATAGTATGTGTACGTAGAAGAGAGAAAGCCTAGGGTCTAGGCCTTTTTATTCCCAGTTTCGTGTATCTTTCATGACAGAAAAGCTGGCCTTCTGAAACTATTCTGTGTATGAAGCTGGCTCTATCAAGACTTGCAGAATGGAAGAGGCTATCTAAAGACATTAAACAGAGTATTACATTGCACATTTATGTATTGCTAACTCACAGTTAGAAGATCATGTTACAACATCTAAGATGTATAACTTTCTTTTAAGAGACTAGGGAAGTGGTTGATGGGGAGAAACAACCGGCTGCTGTTATTTACAGCCAGAGGACAGCGGGTGGTCTAAAAAGCAGCTGCAATGAACAAGCATGTCTTCAACCAGCATTATATCCAGAAAAAAAAAACAGATTTCAAGCTTCATGAATCACTGAAGACCTTTCCCAGTCAAACATCTAAAACATAACCTCTTTATTCCATTCTGTATAAGAATCCTGAATACTGTGAGATTTGTGGCTGATGTTCCTTCTGGCTGCAAATATATTTCTGTTTTATTTTTAAAAATACCAACATACCTAGGTTCCATATTGCACTAGAGACCAGCTGCATGAAAGAGATGTATGGTAGTGTGGATGTATAGAAAAGGGCTTTGCATTTCTGGCAAATCCTTCTCCCACAATCACAAAAGTTCTTTTATGTCTAATCAGCTTTGGTAAGCAGAATTTAAGGAAAGGAAGAAGGGAGAAGGTGCTTACAGGTGTGTGGGATTGTTCTGGTGGTTTATCTCCTGGGATGGAGGAAGGAAAGGAGACTATGACACAACCAATTTGGCAAACATTTCTAATAATCTATTTACTGGAAGCAAGGAAGGAAATGGCAAGAGGATGCAGAATCCTCAGGGGGAGCATGGGTGGAGGGAAAGAGCAAGAGATGCCAGACATTGTAATAAAAGTTAAACTGTCAGTTAGAGAGACTGTTGATTGGATCTGGAGGATCAAGGCTGTAATGGACCGGCTATTGGGATTAAGTTGTTGGCTGCTGAACCCCTGAATAATTAGACTCATCTGAGTGAAACACCTGAAGAGTGGAAATTAAATGATTGCTCGTCGGAACTAAACAACAATACCAGCCCTATCAGGATTAGTATAGATTTATTTACTTATTTACTGTATTTTTAATTCACTTAATAACTGAGGTTTTTTTGGATGGCCAGAAACATCTAAAATTATTCAAATGATGAAACGGTGGTAGTTAAATGACAAGAAAATATCTCAATATTGCCATGTAAAAAAGACTATTTCAATTTAGTAGGGGCACTCAAAATCAAAATTAAACTATAAAAAATTCCTGAAAGAAGGAAAGATATAATTGTGTGTAGCAGGCATGTTTCTCTGAGGAGAGCATACTCTCAGACTTTCCCTGTTAAATCCTCGCAGTTATGACTCTGCCCAGCCGGGCCAGTTGCTACCTGCCCCTGATTGGCTAAGACGCATTCAGCCAAATAGCGGGAAATTGGAGCATGGCTTTTGGTCCCCTCCATCTGACAGCTCCCTATTTAAGCAGCTGTCAGACGGCAACTTGCTGTCAGTGTGTCTGGGCCGGCGCAGAGTTTGCCTTGTTTTGTTAGCCATTAATTGTTAGAAATAAAGAGTTATGTTGTATTAGCCAAGCCTCTGCCTATACTTGCCTAGTTCTCCATATAGAACACTGGCGATGAGGATGGGATAGGCTGAGGCGATGGCTGCTGAAGTCACTTGATCAGAGCTGAGGTACCCGAAGCGAAAAGTGCCTGCAGTCACTAGTGATTAAATGTCACCTCAAGGCAACTCCCCGCATTCCACTGACCATGGCCTCATTTCTTCCTGCTTTCTCCCCATTTGTGCCAACCACGGAGACAGGGGGCACTTATCTTGAAAGATTTGAGTGCTACCTGCAGGCCAACAACCTCACGGACCTATCCAGCACCAGGAAGAGGCGCTATTTCCTCAGTTCCTGTGGCAATGAGGCTTTTCGAAACGCTAGGGCCCTAGCCGCCCCTCAGCAGGTATTCGCAGTGCCTTGGGAGACTCTAGTGGAGAAATTGAAAAACCACTATTCTCTGACCCCATTCTGCATCGCTAGGAGGCACGCGTTCTGCCAACGCTCTCAGAAAGATGAGTCTGTCAACGAATATATGGCAGACTTGCGGACAGCCACATTATATTGCAACTTCCGCGAATTGGATGAAATGCTGCTCGACCAGCTGGTCTGTGGAGTGAAAGACCTGAGGCTGCAGTGGCATCTACTAGCCCGCAAAAATCTGAGCCTCCAGACGGCACTGAATGAGGCTGGAGCAGCCGAGATGTCTGATAGGTCTGCTGCCGAGATTCAACATTTCCAGGCGGGAGCTACCCCCGCTGGAAAATCTCTGTCCATCCACTATGAGGGGTCTGATCGGGAGAGCACCTCAGAAGAGGAGGAGAAGTAGAGCCGCCTCAAAACTACTTGCAAGCGGAGAGGAGTGACGGCTGTCAAATTCCCTGAGGACACTTGCTTGGGGTGTAGCAGGAAACACAGCAGAGCTGACTGTAGGTTCAAAACTACCATTTGCCGCTGTTGCAGCACCTGTCAAGGGTCTGCCGAGTGATCCTCTTGGCCAACGCTGCCCCTGCCGAGACCGCCAGGAATCGGTGACAGTTCAAAAAGGTGGCTGCCCGCTGCGAATATTGCTTTGTGGTTTCCCATTTCAGTGAGCCGTTTGAACTTGCCGTAAGCCATGCCACCTCCACATCCTGTCAACAAAATTTACCTCACAATAAATTTGGAGGGAGCACCTTGCAAGATGGAGGTTGACACTGATTGCCTGGTCTACCCTTATCCAGCTGCTGCCTAACATCTCTAAAAGTCACCTCAAGCCCTGCGCAGTCACCGTGGAGTATTACCAGGGAAAGGCCATCCCGCCCATGTGGTTTGACACTTTCCAGGTTTCCTACGAATCGTTCTCAAGCTGTCTGCCACTGATCGTGGTCAAGAGCGACCTGCCCTGCCTCCTGGGCTTGGACTGGTTTGCAGCCCTGATGTCGTGTCCCACTCCTCCTCTGACGGCCGGGTCGGGGAAGTCTGTATCAAGCGTGGCCACAAAGCCTCTGCAGCTTTGCCAAAGTTCTGTCAAGAGTTCTCAGGGCAGGCAGGAGTCCAAGGTGTGACTTCAGCAATCCAGATTAGATTTTGCCTGATTCAAAGAATGCCAGAAAGCAGATCCTTTATATAGGCCATGGGCTGTGGCTCCATGACTCAGCACTTATCCAGGCCTGCCCCTCCCTTCCTTTTGCTGACGTTGCCTCTCCATTCTCTGGAAGCGTGGATCTGTCCACCCTCCAGCTCGTGACTGGCTTCATGCTCCTCATGCTCACATGCTGTGGGGGAGGGGATTATTTGCTCGGTCTGTCCGGGCATGGTGCCAGGACTGGGGGCTGGAGGCATGCCAGGCCATTCGTCTTGCTCGGTCTGTCCGGGCATGGTGCCAGGACTGGGGGCTGGAGGCATGCCAGGCCGTTCGTCTGCACTATCAGTCCCTGGCTGAGATAACAGGAGATGAGAGGGGCCCGGCTGCAGAGAGGGGGGCGGGCGAGGCAGAACACCTGAAGTTCAACATGTCCAGGGACCACGCAACGATTCCTGATGTCCCTGTGATGCTGGCCAATAAGTTTGCGGACTTGTTTGACGACCATCTTGGTAAATATACAGGGACCCCTATTTCCTTTAATGTGGACCCCAAGGTGGCGCCCATATGCCTGAAGCCTCGAAGGGTCCTGCTAGCGCTCCGACCTCGGGTGGACAGACAGCTAGACAAGCTCATTGCCCAGGGGATTCTAGGGCCGGTTGGTCATTTTAAATGGGAGACCCCTATAATGATTCTCCTGAAGCCAGACAGTTCCATAAGGATATTCGCAGACTATAAGTGCACCATTAATAGGGCACTATAGGCCAATCCTTACCCAGTGCCTGTAGTGCAACACCTACTCCAATCCTTAGGTTAGGTTAAACTGAAAAGGAAGAAAAAAAAATAAAAAGTACAACAAATGAAAAAGAAACTGAAGAAAAATGTAAATGACTTCCAACCTTCAGATAGATTACAATCTTACAAGCCTTCCTGTTTCTTCCTCGATTTAGAACAACTCATTTAGTGGCTGTTCAAAATTACAACAGCCATGGAAAAAATGACTTATGACTGCTTAGACTTTATGATCATTGCAACATCCGCATAGTCATGTGATCAGACATTTGGCAATTAATTCATATTTATGACGGTTGCTGTGTTATGGGGTCATATGATCACTTTTTGTGACATTCTGATAAGGAATGTCAATAGCAAAGCTGGATTCACTTAACAACTGTCTTGCCAGAGAAATTTGGGGCTCAATTGTGGTCATGAGTCGAGGACTACTTGTACAAATCTTTTCAGACCCTAATTTAATCTGCATCTTTCTTAATCTTCAGATCTATGCATCATTTCATTTTTTCTTTCTTTCAGCAAAAAAAAGTCCATATAAAGATTTCCAGTCTTTCACAAAAGTTTTTGTTGTTTTTTCCCTCTAACTAAACAGGTCAGTTTTGCCATTTGTATGAATTGTGATGTTTCACAATCCATTCCTCCATCCATTATGAGGATTTCCTTATTTTTCCTTCACTGTGCCAACAATAATCTTCCTGCAGTAATCAGAAAATTTTATTTCTCATTCTCTTTCTAGACAAAGAGTTGACTTCATAATCTAGTAACTATTTGGTTTAAGTTTTCAAATTGTCTTTGAGGAAAGCTGCCACCTTGTTTATATCTGGTGAAAGAGTATCTTTGCCTAAACAATGCAATAGCTGTCAGCTAGGTTAACTTAGCAGCAGATAAATGTTTTGAGCTAGTGGGATGATTTAGAATTTTGGGAGCAAACTCTGGGCACTCTCATAAAATGGCTGCCAGGGGGCATCCTGCCTGTGCACAAAATGTTTGTCAGCCAGTGTTAACAAAATGTCGATTTACCAAAAGGTAAACTGGTAAAGACATAAACTTATGTTTCAGCATAAACTAAATCTAACCTGACCTATTATTTGTGTATTTTAAAAAGTACCAACAGGACTATATGGAGATCAAATGCATTCTTGGAAATATATATCATGCTAGCCATGGATTTATTACATATTAGCTCCCATTTATTCATTTTTTTAAATTAAAAACATATCAGAGAACAGCTAAAGTCAGATGAAAAAGAGATCTTAGGTGCCAAAGGACATGTTAGCAGATAAATTAATGCCTTTAGGAGTCACTTTGCGTACAACTGATCTAAACTGATAAAAGGCACTGCTACTTTTTAAAGCCATCTCTGCCTCCGAAGACTATGATAAATGCTGAACTACCTTGGAAATATGTCTCTGGTCCTGTAATGGGAATGCAGTCCTTGCTAAGATAAATTGAGCACCATTCATTCAGACATTTCCTCTTTTCATTTGAACTGAATGTCATTTTTTTTCCTTATTCAATCCATTATTTTCCTCAAGCCTTGATTCAGAATACCCATTGTCTCACTAGGATTTAAAAGTGTCATCTTTATATTGATACCACTGCTCTTGTCCCAAGATGGCCTCTCGCAATGGTTGCATCTTATTCTTAACAGTATGGGTTGCATTCGTTCTCTTTCTCCTGGTAGCTAAGACCTTAGCATAACAGATACTAAGTTTGCATTTGCAGTCTATATTGTCCATGCTTTGCTAACAGTCAAGTTTGGGGGAGATTGAGTAGAAAATTGGGTGAAAAATTAGATCTCTGTGTTGTTTATAACTTATTTTACTGTTGTTGTTTTAAATTTTGACCTGCAATCTGTAGTAGGAGATGGCAAAGTTGATCTCAGAATCATTAAACGAAATATTTCAAGGGTCCTGAACTATGGGGGAATTGCCAGAAAACTGGAAAGGAGCTGATGTGGTTCCAGTCTTCAAAAAGGTGAAAAAACTGGATTCAGGAAATTACAAACCAATCAACCTGACCTCAATACCTGGGAAAATCCTAGAAAAGATAATCAAGTGGATTTGTAAGCACCTAGAAATGACAAGATGATTATTAGGAGCCAGCATGGATTAATTAAAAGAAGATCATGCCAAAGAAACCTTATTACCTTCTTTGATAAAGTGACTAAATCAAAGAAATGTGGATGTAGTATTTTTAGACTTAGTTAAGGCATTTGATAAAGCAAATGGTAAGAACAAATAGACTGGACTACCACCAGATCGATTTGCAGTTGGCTTACCAACTACACTCAATATATGATCCTCAATGGAACTATATCTACATGTAGGGAAGCATACAGTAAGGTACCGAAGGTTCTGTCTTGGGCCCTATGTTCTTCAACATATCCACAAATGACTAGGTGAGGGGATTGAAGGGACACTTATCTAATTTGCTGATAATATTAAGCTGGGGGGAGTTGCTAATTATTTGGAAGATAGACTCAAGATTCAGAGGATCTTAATAGACTCTATCCAACAAGACATAACTCAGGCAGGAAAAACCACATGCACAGGAACAGAATAGAAAGTGCCTGGTTCAAAAGTAGTGCTTGTGAAATGGGTCCAGGTGCAGAGGTGAAATGCTCCCAGTTCGGACCAGATCAGCCGATCCGGTAGCGATGGCGGCGGGTGGTTTGGAGAACCGGTAGCAAAAATCCCTGCCCCCCGCCCATTCCAGCTGAGCCACGCGATCATCAGAGCCTCTTTTTTTACCTTTTAAAAGCATTTTTTTTACAACCTATTCGGCTGAATAGATTGTAAAAAATGCTTTTAAAAGTAAAAAAGGTTCTGACGATCACAGCTGAGTAGCACGATCATCAGAGCCTTTTTTTTACTTTTAAAAGCATTTTTTCTACAACCACTTCAGCCGAATAGGTTGTAAAAAATGCTTTTAAAAGGCTCTGACAATCCCAGCTGAGTTGCCTGATCATCAGAGGCTTTTTTTTTACTTTTAAAAGCATTTTTTCTACAACCTCTGCAATCAACATGAAACTTCAATCTGACTTCAAAGCAGACAGAGCAAAGACAGGAATGCTGGCAATTACAAGTACTAAACCTTAACTCTGCGTTTATATTGTTCTCTGTTGAAAAAATTAAAAGAAAAGAGCAAAGCCTGTGCTTTAAGAGGGTGTGAAAGTGAAAGTGAAGGAAGTTTTTTGTTAATGTTGTTAGTGCCCTTAGCGCTGTTTAAGGCTGTTGGAAAGCTGTATTCTATATCTACGCGAAGAGACTTAAGGTGAAAGGACTATAGAATCTAAAGATTTAAGGAGAATTGGATTTATTGAATCTATTGCTGCAAGGTTTAAACTTAAAGCAAGAAATGGCCGCTAAGCAAATTAAACCTGGTGTTCTCAAAAGTGCTGGAGGTTTGCCAGCTCAAACACACAAGCCACAACTTCTGGCTGATCCACAAGTACTGAATTTGGAAGTTTTACAAGAATCTTTGAAGGAATTTTTAAAGGAATCCTTAAAGGAAGCTTTAGAGTTGCAAACTGTTGGTATGGAGGGAAAATTTAGGCAAATTGTAGAAGAGATTTTAGAAATTAAAGATGTTGTTGAAGCTCGAAACAAGGATATGAGAGAAGACATGGTGTTAGCATTTCAAAGTTTGGCAAAAAATATGATTCAGCTGGATGAAAGGGTGGAAGAAATTAATCTAATTTGAATTTGGAAAATAAAATGGAGGAGATACAGACTAAACTGGAGAAGGCAGACGAAGAAGTTGTCTTATTACAATATAAACTGATGGAATTTGCCTTGAGAGTGAGAGGATTGAAAGAAAATAATCGAGAGAACTTAAAAGAGATCCTTGTAGAGGCTTTTGCACAGATGATTGGAGAGCAACCAGCAGATCTTGTAATTCAAATTGATAAAATTTATCAAGTTAACTCCTGGGTTACCAGACAGAGACAGTTGCCAAGAGATGTTGTGATTTATTTCACAACTAGGAGGATCAGAAATGAAATTTTACAAGAATCCTATAAAAATAAAATCTAAATAGAAGGACAAGAGGTATTAGTGTTGAAAGACATTCCTCCTAAAATGTTAAGAAACAGAAAGGAGTTTGCCTTCTTGATGGATGAACTTAAAAACCGATACAGTTTAGATGGGATGTTCCAGCTTGACTAATAGTGACTTATACAGGAAAAAGATATCATCTTAACACAATTTCGAAGGAAAGAGATTTTTATACTGATGTATTAAAGGCTGGGAATCTACCATTGCCAGAAGCCAGGCGGAAAGAGAAGGGGAGATGGCAAGAAAGTGGCAGATGGAAGGAAAGCAGTCACTAGTTCAAGTAGGGGCTGTAATTATTGAAGAAGATTCACTGCAATTTCTAGATACTTTCCAAAACCAAGAACCACTGGAAAAAACGAGATGTAAAGGAGCAAAGAATGACTCGAGCAGCCATTAAACGTAAAGAACAAGAAGTAAAGATGCAACAATCACAAGTGATAATTTGAGAAATTAATAAAGTAGAAGCTGTGGGGGGGGGGGGGTTAGGCCGAAGAGGAAGAAATGGTAATTAGATTTTGGAGGTTAAATGGAAATTTGTTTAGATATGAAGAGATTGTAAAAGAACATAAAAGACAAATGAAAGAATTTTCTGTTATGAATATGTATAGGGGTACATCTAGGGAATTGGTTTGGGATGTAAGCAAAATATATATGAGGGGAATTTTAATATAAATAAATAATAAATATGGACTTAGACAGCAGAAGAAGCGGATGGGAAACTTGGGAAAAAATTTGGGCTAGAAATGTTAAATTTATATAAGTATAAAAAGTATGGTAATAGAGAGTAAATTATTCACAAGAAAGATACATATTGGAATGGAGAAGATGGTTTGATTATATTCAAAAAGTATCAGACTAAGGAGTTATCAAATAGTTTATGAATGAATAGAATGTAAGAATTGTATTAATAATTTTTTCATGTAAAAAGGGAGTTAAGGTTCTAGGGGAGTGTTGGGAGTTTATGGATAGTTAGCTTAGTTTAGCTTATGTTTGTTAGATGTTATACCCTGTATTTTGCTCTGGGAAGTCTGGAGGTGGGGGGGATGGGTGAAGATGGGTGGGGGGAGGGAGGGGTGGAGGGAGGAGGAGGGGAATTATTTGTAAAAAACTTTCTTTTTGTAAAACTTTTTAATAAACAAAAATACACGAGCACACAATAGATTTAAGCTTAATGTTAACCGCTCCAATCTTGATTGCAGAAAATATGACTTCAGTAACAGAGTTGTTAACACTTGGAATACACTACTCTGGTCTCTTCCCAAAATCCCCAAAGCTTCAACCAAAAACTGTCTACTAACGACCTCACCCCATTCCTAAGAGGTCTGTCAGGGGTGTGCATAAGAGCACAAGCGTGCCTACCGTTCCTGTCCTATTGTTTCCTTTCATTATATCCAATTAATATTGTTAGATTCGGGCAATAAAGAGGCAGGAGACCAGTGAGTGACAACAGCTCTTTAGTTTATAGTGAACCCAGCAACTGCCATCTGGAAAAGCCCCTCTTTATGTACAGTTTTGGCTGAGGCTTCAACCAATCAACAATGTGCTTGTTCCCGCCCAAGTTTCCCTCCAAAACTCTTAAAGATACATTACACTCCTTCCCTCCCAGAACGCATTGTACCCACATTTACATAAAATTAGCATCTTATTTCTCTACGTAGTCACGTAAGTAGACTGGGCGTCTCCTAATTCTCTCGGACCTGCGCAATCCATTCTCTGGGAGTGAGTCGAGCTGGCTGGAGGGACTGTTTGTTCCTCCTAGCTCCTCCTCTAGGCCATCCGGCCCTGGATTACTGGCAGAGTCGTCCCTGCTGTCTTCAGGAGGAACCGGTTGGTGTCGCTGAACCTCATCGGACTCAGATAAGTCCCCCGTTTGTCCCGGGTTTGAGTCAGCTGTGAATTCAAACATTTGGTAGTCAGGGCCTGGCTGATTTGTTTCTGTTTGACTTGCTATTCGTTTTCTTATTTGGTCTATGTGGCGTCTCCAGACCCGGCCATCCTCCATATCTACCAGATATGATTTTGGCCCGGTTATCTCGAGAATTTTCCCTTTTAGCCATGTTGGGCCCTCGCTATAGTTATGTGCCCATACCGGGTCGCCTACTGCCATTTCTCTTGTTTTACCAAGTGCTCCCTTGTACCCATCTGGGGTGTAGGTTGGGTTTAGTCGGTCTAATGGGCACCTGAGCTTTCTGCCCATCAATAGTTCCGCCGGGCTGCGGCCAGTTGTCACACAGGGGGTTCTGTGTTGGACTGCTAGGAAGGTATCGATTTTTGTTTGCCAATCGCCTGGCCTTATCCTAGATAATGCTTCTTTTGCGCTCCGAACGAAACGTTCTGCAAGTCCGTTCGTCGCCGGGTGGAAAGGTGCCGAGAGGGCATGTCTGATGCCCTCCTCCGCCAAGTACCCCTCAAACTGGGTTGCCGTGAATTGCGGGCTGTTGTCGGAAACTAGGATGTCTGGCAACCCATGGGTTACAAAGAGGTGCCTCAGGACTGAGATCACTGACTCGGCTGTCGTGGATCTCATGAGGATGATTTCTAGCCATTTGGAGTAGGCATCTACTACCACTAGAAAGGTTTGCCCATGGAATGGGCCAGCAAAATCGATGTGAATCCTAGACCATGGCCCCTGGGGTTTCTCCCACTCCCTGATTGGGGCTGTAGGGGGTAGTGGCCTTGACTCTTGGCAGGCTTGGCATTTCCCTACCCTGTCGCTAATTTCCTTGTCCATCCAGGGCCACCACACATAGCTCCTCGCTAAACCCTTCATTCTCACGATCCCCGGGTGGCCCACATGCAGGAGTTCCAATACCTTTTCCCGTAATTTCTCCGGGATCACCACCCTGTCCCCCCATAACAGACACCCCCCTTGAACCGATAGCTCCTCTCGTTTTTTCACAAAATCCTTGAAACGCTCCCCCGGTGCAGCGGGCCATCCCCTTTGTACCCAACCTATTACAGTCCTTATCGTAATGTCCTTGTACGATGCCCTCGCCACCTCCTTGGACGTGACCGGGCCAGAGTCCAAAGAGTCAATTAGCAGGACGGGTACCCCCGGGGTAGGGTCTTCGATGGTCTCCGGTAACAGGCATCTGCTCAGGGCGTTCGCATGCCCTAAGTCCTTTCCTGGCCGGTGAAGTAATTTGTAAGAGTATGCCGACAGGAAGATGGTCCATCGGGTCAGTCTGGGCAAGAGGGCCACGGGCGTTGGGCGGTCGCCTGCCAATAGGCCTAGTAGGGGTCTATGGTCCGTGACTATCTCGAAGTCACGTCCGAAAACATATTCGTGGAATTTCTTTACCCCGGAGACTATAGCCAATGCTTCCCTATCTAGCTGACGTTCCCTTCGGCCGAAGACATTGTTCGGGAATAATACGCTATAGGGGCTTCTGTTCCGTTTGGCAATCTGTGGCTGAGCACAGCCCCCACCCCATAGGGAGATGCATCACAAACTAGCACTAATGGCAACGTGCCATTGTATTGGATAAGGAGGCTATCGCTGGACAAAAGGTTTTTTACCCCTTCAAATGCCTTAGCTTCCACCTTCCCCCATGACCACACAGTTTTCTTTGCTAGTAATTTGTGTAGCGGTTCGGCTATTGTTGCCTTGTTCTTTAAGAATACCGCATAGAAGTTCACCAGGCCCAAGAATGCCTGTAACTCCGTTTTATTTTGTGGGGCTGGGGCCTTCCTGATGGCCCGTACCTTGCTCTCAGTGGGGTGGATCCCTTCCCTGTCTATCCAGTAGCCCAGGAATTCTACGGACCCTACCCCGATCTGGCATTTGTTTAGCTTAACCTTAAGCCCGGCAGACCGGAAAATGCCCAAAACCTTCCTCAGTCTTACCCCCAATTCCTCTAAATTCTCAGCCGATATCAAGACATCGTCGAAGTAGGGCACCACCCCGGGTAGTCCCTGCAATAGTCGCTCCATTAGGTTCTGGAATAACCCAGGAGCCACACTAACCCCAAACTGTAACCGGGTGCATTTAAAAGCACCCCGGTGCGTGACAATTGTTTGCGCTTCGGCTGTTCTGCTATCTACGGGTAACTGCTGATAGGCTTGAGCCAAATCTAGCTTGGCGAAAACCTGCCCTTGTCCTAATGAGTGTAGCAAGTGTTGCACTACTGGGACGGGGTATGCACTGTTCTGCAATGCTTTGTTAAGCGTTGCCTTGTAGTCAGCGCAAATCCGGACCGATCCGTCCGGTTTGACTGGGGTGACTATAGGTGTCTCCCATTTTGCATGGTCGACAGGCACTAGTATCCCCTGGCTTACTAGTTTGTCCAGCTCCCGGTCAATCTTGGGCTTTAGGGCGAATGGAACCCTCCTAGCCTTTAACCTGATAGGGGCAACTTGGGGGTCTAGATTAAATGAAATAGGGGTCCCCTCGTACTTGCCCAGGCAGTCTTTAAAGACGTCCTCGAACTCCTTCATTAGTTCATCCTTGAGGTCGACTTCGTTCCGGAAGACCCCAGTCACTCCTACGCCCAAAACTCGGAACCAGTCCAGTCCTAGCAAACTCGGTAAGGTTCCATCCACTATGGTGAGTGGCAGGGTTTTCTTGAACTGTCCATACTTGACTTGGACGGACGTTACCCCTCGAACAGGGATTCGATTCCCTTGGTAGTCCTGCACTCTCAGCTTCTGGGGTTGTAGCTTGCGCTCATGACGGCTGGCAAGTCTCTCACGAGGGTGTCCCAGGACATAATCGTGATTGATGAGCCGGTGTCCACTTCCAGTTGGCACGGCACCCCTTCAATGTGTGTCTTGGTAAAAATCTTTTTCTCTAGTTGCGTCGATGCGTGGCCCACTCTCACGGTGGTCTGGTTTAACTTCGCGCCCTTTTTGAATGGACCAATCCCGGGCCGCTTCGCTGCTCCCATGCTCTGATTGGTCGGTTTGAATTTTTGGCGGGAAGGTTGGGGGGCTCGACAGGCCTGCGCTATGTGGCCTTTCTTTTCGCACCGCCGGCAAACCGCGTCCTTAAACTTGCAATGTTGTCGTTGGTGTTGGCCCCCGCAACTCACGCATTCGCTCCGATCCCCTCTCTCCGGCCTCCTGGTGTGGAAAACCTCTTCCTCTTCCTCACCTTCCGATTCGGCCTGGACTTCCTCATTGTGGACCGGGGTTGTTTTCGCTCCAGCCCCTGGCGCGTTCGGCATTTGCAGGGTCTCTGCCGCTTTGGTGGACATCTCGTGAGCCCTGGCCTCGTCCAAGGCTATTGCTAGCGTCAGGTTGCTTTTAGATAGCAGCTGCCTTCGCAATCGGATGTCCCTGATCCCACAAATGAGCTGGTCAAGTAAGGCGTCTTCCAAATCTCTGTACTCACAATGGTTCGCAGCTTTTCTCAACGCCGCCATGTACACACTAATCGATTCGCCCTCGCGCTGTACCCGCTGCCTCAACTCGAACCATTGGACGAACTTTGAGGGCGTCGGTGTGTAGTGTGCTCAAAGTGCCGTTTGTAGAGTTTGCCACGGTACCGACTGTACCGGCGTCGGCTCTGAAAGTGACTCCGCGGTATCGAAAACCTCTGGACCGCAGTGGCTAGGGCATCCCGGTCCAGAAAGGGGCGCAACTGGCGCACCAGGCGAACCTGGTGGAAAGCTCTCCTGGAGACGGCCGTCAAGTGGTCTTCAAAAGACAGCCGTTCATCCAGGAGAACGCCCAAATTGCGTACCCTCTCCATCGGGGCCAATGACTCGCCGCCGATGGTCAGCCGTGGATTTAGCTGACTGTACCGGGATGCCGGCATCCACAGCCACTCTGTCTTGGCGGGATTGAGCTTGAGCCTGTTTCTCCCCATCCAGACCCGTACGGCCTCCAGACACCGGGACAGCACTTCGATAGCTTCGTTGGGGTGGTTCGGTGTAGAAAAGTACAGCTGAGTATCATCCGCATACAGCTGATACTTCACACCGAAACCACTGATGATCTCACCCAGCGGTTTCATGTAGATGTTAAACAGAAGGGGCGAGAGGATCGACCCCTGCGGCACCCCACAAGTGAGGCGCCTCGGGGACGACCTCTGCCCCCCTGTCAACACCGACTGCGACCGGTCGGAGAGATAGGAGGAGAACCACCAATAAACGGTGCCTCCCACTCCCAATCCCCCCAACCGGCGCAGCAGGATACCATGGTCGATGGTATCGAAAGCCGCTGAGAGGTCTAATAGGACCAGGGCAGAGGAACAACCCCTATCCCTGGCCCTCCAGAGATCATCTACCAACGCGACCAAAGCCGTCTCCGTGCTGTAACCGGGTCGGAAACCGGACTGGAACGGGTCTAGATAGACAGTTTCATCCAGGTGCAAGGGAAGCTGATATGCCACCATACTCTCTACAACCTTCGCCGCGAAGCGAAGGTTGGAGACCGGACGATAATTACCTAAAACAGCCGGGTCCAGGGAAGGCTTCTTAAGGAGGGGCCTCACCACCGCCTCTTTCAAGGCGGCCGGGAAGACACCCTCCACCAAAGAAGCGATCGTAATCGCCTGGAGCCAGCCTCGTGTCACCTCCCGAGTGGCCAGCACCAGCCAGGAGGGGCACGGGTCCAGTAAACACGTGGTGGCATTCAACCTACCCAGCAACCTGTCCATGTCCTCGGGAGCCACAGGGTCAAACTCATCCCAAATAATGTCGCCAAGACCACCCTCGAGCGTCTCACCCGCATCACCGCAATCTTGGTCCAGACCATCCCGAAGCTGAACGATTTTAGGTTATAGTTAGGCTCAAAATGTATTTATTTTCTGCAATCAGGACAGTAGGGCTAAGAATTTATGAACAATACAGAGAGCTGACTTACTCCCAGTGCTGGCTCCATGTTTTGAAATCCACTTGAAATATGATCCCTTTACCTCCTTAGTACTGTAACCATAAGGTGTTCTGTTTGCCAGGGAAAGAATCAAGTAATGAACAAGCTGGACAAAGAACTACTGAATCTCTTTATTACTATGTCCTTTGCATAAGAGGCTGGATAAACTAAGTGGCCAAATCCCAAAAGATAAAGAGTATTCTGCCCAGGGTTCTGAGCCCCAGGCTACCTGTCCAACTATGAGTCCTGGCAAGTGCCTAGATCAGTGATGGCATTTCGCACGGGTCGTCATGGCTGCTCCTGAAGAGGAGCTGTCCAGGGGGCATGTGTGCATTGGATAATGTACTTCCTGTTTCTGGCACCCACATGTGCACCGGCAAGCCAATCTTCTGGTTACTGCCTCACATGCGCATGTGCATGCATCAGCTGGCTGATGCACATGCTCATGCTCATGCAGGAAAACTGAAGATCAACTCTTCTGTTTTCCAGCACTGCTGCACCCGCGAAGGCCAGCTGATCTTCGTGTACGCATGCGCACCAAAAACCTGGAAGAGGAACAGGCAAGGCCACGTGTGCCAGGTGACATGTGCCACTTCGGACATGTGTGCCATAGGTTCGCCATCATGGACCTAGATAATCCTCATGCAACAGCCTTGGTTCTTTGTGATTTTCCACTATAACATACTCTCTTTCTGCTTAGTAAGTTCACACAGACATAAACAAAACAGATTTAATAAATGCCATTCATCAGCTAGCTTGATCAGAAGACAGTATACTAACTGAGGAAAAGGAGATAACTTTTGTGAAATAAAGTTTCACAATAGATCACTTTATAGCTAGTTTACTAAAAGCTTGCCAAATTGTTGATATTGTGAGTCCGGTGCTGATACTTATTTCTTTAAGTATTTTGATTTATAGACCATTCTGTTCCAAAGATTCTGGGCAATTTACATCAGACCAGTACAGAATAAAATTAAAACAATAAAAATGACATAACCAGTAATAGCCGGACTGATGCACCACTATTTGGAGATGGTAAAGCCTTTACTCATCCCTAATGCTCTTCTGAAAAGCCATAGTTTCACAACTGTTCAGAAATACAATGAAGGGAAAGTGATCAAAATATCTGGGCTATTATACTGTCTTCTATGCATTGGTGCATTATGGTTTTGGGAATCAACATGCATTGTCCCTGTCATCAACCAGTCACAGTCTGGGATACATTCCAAAGAGTGAGACAGTTATGTTTTCTAAACAGACTGGGAGGAGGCACAAGGAACCGAAAAATAGCCCCATTGTCAGAGGAATATCTCAAGGGTGAGTTCAACTGATGTCTGATTAACCCTCCCCCATTTTTCTGTTTTACCGTATGATTATGAGGCTACTGTGCTTATGTGTTAAGTCTGGAGACACTGCATCTCACATAAAGCATTCATTTCTCCAAGTTAGGTAGCATTGATTGCATTCTTAAAAGACAGGAAGCTGTGGTTGAATTCTGAGTCAGCCTTGCCTTACTCTTCATCGCAGTGTCATATACCCATAAACAGCCCATAAAATATTTTGAGGATTCAATGCAGAAATCTTTCCTACTAATTATTGTAGCTTCTGGCTTATTAAAAAGTTGTATTATACAGAAGTGGTGAAACAGATGGGCAAGAGTATTCTGCTGTTATCCATTCATTTATTATCAGTGACAATTGTTTTCTGGTTGACCACTTGCACTGTAAATCAGGGATGATTTACATCAGAGGTCTCCAACCTTGGCAACTTTAAGCCTGGAGGACTTCAACTCCCAGAATGCCCCAGCCAGCAAAGCTGCCAAGGTTGGAGACCCTTGATTTACATCATCATCATCATCATCTGATTCCTTGGGTGATTTAGAACAGATTATCAAGAGTTTCTGGCTTTCCAATTTAGAGTGTTATTCTGTAAGATGTACCATTTCTATTTAAAGCTAATTATGGAAAACCTTTTTTCAAGTCAAAAAGCAAATCAAGGAATAGAAATAAGAGACATTCCAAGTTATGAACAAGAAACTTGATCATATTTATGTTCTTGGATAGGATGGACAATGAAGGATCTGAGTATCTTTTGAAAAAATGTTTTGCACCTGGTTCTTACTCTTACTGGAGTACCTTAAAGCTGTAATAATAAAAACTAGATTTTGCAAGTCTGAAGGTATTGTTGGAAGAAATATCCAGGTCTAGTTCCAAGCCAGGAGAAAGACACTGGAGACAAAATGGAGGCTGAAGGCTGATTGGAAAGAGGGTCCATTTATTGCTAAAGCAGAAGCACATTGGTGGTTCTGGGCAGTTGACATGGAGTTGAGAGTTGGGGGTATTTATACCTTCTCTTGGGCTTTGCATTTGAACTTCCCGTTCCTGTGCAAAAACATGTATTCTATTGGCTGTTGTCAGACTCCCATTTGTTCAGATCTTGCTACAGGGAATTTGCCTATGAACAGAGCTCACTATCTTTATCTGCTGTGGGCTATTATGCCAACATCTGCTATGAGCTATTAAAAACGGTGGGGGCTATTAAGAGTGAGTCTGCTTCCTGCCTCTATAAAAACATGTTTCTCCATTTCTCATCCAGGGAAATACAATATTCTGCCTTTTTAATATTTCTCAAAATATTTCATTCTTTTAGGATAGGGGTGGGTGCTAACTTCTTACAGTGTCACTATAACATATTTAATGAAGAAGTCCTAAATAAATATGGAAAAATGCCTCCCTTATGCAACTTTTCATTATTTTGAAAGTCAGTTCCAAAGGTGTCCGCGTTCCAGAAAACCCCGTAACTCCAAGTAAAAACTCTGGAGAAAGGTACTTGGCTTAATAAGAGTAAAATCCAAGCTCCATGTCACTTCTGAAAGTAGCTAAAACTTTACAGTAAGATTCATATTCTTATAATAGCTAGGTTGAGACATATTACATCACTGAATGTTGAGATTCTGAAAATGTGATAATGTTCAAATTAGAATATTATTTCCACTGTATGACTTCAAAAACAGCCCAAATGACACTTCAGTACAGCTCCTCTTCATTTGCTTTGCTTTCTTCACGAAACACATCCAGGCCATTTACTTCTGGGCAAAACCTCAGAAATCTCTAATGTGCTCAAATCTGAGCTTGCTTGATGATACCAAAAGCAGATTCCAAGGGAAACTGCTAATTAGCTGCTCTTGAACAATCGATGAGTTGCTAATTGCTACTTATCTTTGGGTAAAATGTGGAAAGCTTTTTGCAAGGGCACAGGAAGTATGCCACACCATAGAATGAGTTCTCAACCTGCTGTACTTGCAGATTTTAATTTTCTCATCACAAGAGAATAAAAGTCTCAGGACCAAGAACAAAATAGCTTATATTGCTACCTACACAGAACTTGTGGGGTGAATGTTGCCCCAACCGAAAAAAAAAAAAAAAACACCAAAGAATTCTATGACAGCCATCTTCCAGAATTTAAGTGGGACATAAATTATAGTAGTCAGACCTTGGCAATGGTATTAACTATGATATGTTGGAAAGAGGGTATCTGAGGTTCTGCAGATGATTATGCCATTAAATTTTCACATATATTTTTCCTTACATTTCTGAACATGCATATAACTTTTAAGCATGCTTTCTTTTGGTGAAATTTTTTTTTTTGCAGGGTGGTGGGCTGGTAGGGGCGGAATGGGACAACTCGCTGCAGCCGGGCTGACCTGCCAAGGGACAACTCATTATGGAAGAAAGGGACAAATGAATTGCAGTCGGCCTTGGTTTGCTTTAGGTTTGAATGTTCTCAAATTAGAAATCCTCAAGGCTGGGATGAACCAGAGTGTGGAGTTGTTGAATTGTCCTGCCTCGAATTGTCCCATGTTGAGATGGCCAGAGTGAGTGGGCTGTGGCAAGTTACCCTACATTGTGATAGAGATGCCTTTGAATCAATGTTGGTTCCTGGTTACTGCCTGTATTAGTCTCTGTGGTTTTCTTGGCAAGTTTTCAGAAGTGAGTGGCCATTTCTTCTTTCCCAACACAGACAATATGGCTGACCAGGTCATCCATCCGGCTTCGTGCCTAAGAACTCATGGTCTCCCAGGTTCTAGTCCTATCAAATAATTTTATTACATTTTTACAAAGTGTACATATTGCTGGAAGAAATATCCATCTGGTTCAGTTCCAAGCCGGGAGAAAGACACTGGAAACATGGAGGCTGTTTGGAAAGATGGTTTAATGGTGAAGCAGAACCACATAGGTGGTTCTGGTGCAGCTGACCACATGGAGTTTAGAGTGGGGGATATTTATACCTTCTCTTGGGCTTTGCACTTGAACTTCCAGTTCTTGTGCAAGAACATGTATTCTGTTGACTGTTGTGTTTCCTATGGTGCCATGTACAAATCCTAGGAGTTTGAGCTAAATTTGGTTGAAGTTTAGCTGATGCAATGAAGAGGCTTGTTGGGCAATTCCTACTGCGGCTGACGGCTAACCCTACCTTTGTTCAGACCTTGCTACAGGGAATTTGCTTATGAATAGAGCTAGCTATCTCTTTATCCGCTGTGGGCTATTATGCCAACATCTGCTGTGAGCTATTAAGACAGGTGGGAGCTATTAAGAGTGAATCTGCTTCTTGCCTCTAAAAAACATGTTTCTCCATTTCTTATCCAGGGAAATATAATATTCTGCCTTTTTAATATTTCTCAAAATATTTCATTTTTCTAGGAGAGGGGAGGGTGCTAACTTTCTACAATATAAAAAATAACATAAGCTAATAATGATGAGAAACAATAGAGAGTAAAAAATGAAAAGGGATAGAAGTGTGAAAAGGTATAAAGGAAAAGAAAGGAAAACACAAATATATATGAAGAATGACTTTTATTGTCTTTTTCCAAGGATATAAAGAACTTTTACATTTCTTATGTCCATTTCCATTTTCCCAAAAGGGGAGAGGGAGTAAATAAAAAATATTTTCTTCTTTTTAAATTTCAAAATCATCAGATTTTTCTCCATCTCCTGCAAAAAGTCTACAAAGGGTTTCCAATTATAGCTGAATTTCTTCTGATTTTTTTTTCTAATGAGGGCTTGTAACTTGGCTATTGTTGGGAGTTTTATCATCTTTATTAACCATTCCTCTATTGTGGGTATTGTAGAGTCTTTCCAATGCTGAGCATATAAAAGTCATGCTGCCATTATCATATATAAACCTAAAATACCATATGATTTTTCCAATGTTTTATCCATTGTTGTTGTTAGTTGCAAAGTCATGTCCGACCCATCATGACCGCATGGACAACATTCCTTCAGGCCTTCCTGTCCTCTACCATCCTCTGGAGTCCATTTAAGCTCACACTGACTGCTTCAGTGACTCCACCCAGCCACCTCGTTCTCTGTCGTCCCGTTCTTCTTTTGCCCTGAATCATTCCCAGCATTAGGCTCTTCTCCAGTGAGTCCTTCCTTCTCATTAGGTGGCCAAAGTATTTGAGTTTCCTCTTCAGCATCTGGCCTTCTAAAGAGCAGTCAGGGTTGATTGCTCTAGGAGTGACTGGTCTGATCGCTTTGCAGTCCAAGGGACTCGCAGGACTCTTCTCCAGCACCATAGTTCAGAGGCCTCAATTCTTTGGTGCTCAGCCTTTCTTATGGTCCAACTTTCACAGCCATACTTTGCAACTGGGAAAACCATAGCCTTGACTATACACACTTTTGTTGGCAGGGTGATGTCTCTGCTTTTTAGTATGCTATCTAGATTTGCCATAGCTTTCTTCCCCAGGAGCAAGTGTCTTTTAATTCTTGGCTGCAGTCCCCATGTGTGGTGATCTTGGAGCCCAGGAAGATAAAATCTGTCACTACCTCCATTTCTGCCAGGAATTGAGCGGGCTGGATGCCATGACCTTAGTTTTCTTAATGTTGAGTTTCAAACCAACTTTTTGCACTCTCCTTTTTCGCCTCCATCAAGAGTTCTTTAGTTCCTCTTTACTTTCTGCCATTAGAGTGGTATCATCTGCATATCTGGGGTTGTTGATATTTCTCCCAGCAATCTTAATTCCAACTTTTGATTCATCTAGCCCCTCCTTTCTCATGATGTGCTCTGCATAGAGGTTAAATAGGCAGGGCGACAGTATACAGCCTTGCCAGACTCCTTTCCCAATTTTGAACCAATTAGTGGTTCCATGTCCAGTTCTCACCGTTGCTTCTTGACCCACATATAGGTTTCTCAAGAGACAAATAAAATGGTCTGGTACTCCCATCTCTTTAAGAACTTGCCTCTATAAAAACTTGCTAGGTTTTATACATAAACCCTAACAAAAAGTTTTTGGTGTAAATTGTATATTGTTTTTCAATTTTTTCTTGAATTATATCAGTAATTTCCTTCCAACATTGTTTTAGCTTTTTTATAAATTCATCAAAGGTAATAAGAGCTTCAGTCTTAAATTTCCAGCAACTCTTTGGGGGGTCCTTTATAAATTTTAGCCAATTTATCTGTGGTTGAATGATGTGGCTAATTTTATAGAAATTCTCTTTGAGGTTAATAAATTTAAGGTAAATTTCAGTTCCTTTATCCACATATTTTTCCATTAATCAGTTAATATATTATATTGAATTTTTTTGCCCAGTTCATCAAATAATTTTTAACAAAATCATTTTTCATTTCCAAATTTAACAAAAGTTTACATAGTTCTGTTTCAAAAATAGTTTTATCATATTCAAAATTGTACAGTTTCTTCTCAGCTTTAAATTTCTCTCTGTGTTGCAAATATGAAAATCATTGATTAACCTTCTAATCCCATTTTCTAATCTCATGCCTTAACCAAAACAGCAAATTGGCTCACTTTTCTTGAGGTAGAAGTTATAAAATATGGAAGCCATAATAGAAAAGACCTGTCATCTGGTCTTTGTCTCATTAACATGCTCGCTCTCTGTGTGTGTGTGTGTATAGAGCAGCGGTTCTCAACTTGTGGCTCGGGACCCCGTTGGGGGTTGAATGACGACTTGCCAGGGGTCGCCTAAGACCATCGGAAATATGGGAAGTATACTTGCGAGTCGAAGAATTGTGCTTCAATGGTTGACTCCACAAACCAGCTGCAGGCTCTTCAAATCGCTAGCCGAATTCGGCTTCAGGCGCGATGAATTAAAAAAGAGAGAAATCTTTGCTCTGATGTCTCCCTTTCAAGCCAGTTGCAATCACTCCCGATCGCTAGCCTAATCTGGCTTCAGGCGCGATAAACTTAATAGGGGAGGAGTCTCCGCTTTAATGCCTCCATCCTCAAGGCAATCGCAAGCAGTTCAGATCACTAGCCAATACGGCTTCAGGCGCGATAAATTCAAAATGAAAATAATTTTACGGTTGGGGTCACCACATCGTGGGGAATTATATTAAAGAGGTCGCCACATCGTGGGGAATTGTATTAAAGGGGTCGCGGCACTATAAAGGTTGAGAACCACTGGTATAGAGGATGGTGAGGGAGTTTTAATGGGCTTTCTTAGATTTTTTTTTTTTGAATGAGCTAATGATATACCCACTGTTGCTCCATATATGGCTGTAGGTCAGACTTCCCAAACCTTTCTGGCTTTGTAGATGGGTGGGGGAGGGAGAGGGGACGGGTCTGTGCAAGCTATGGCATGTGCATGTGCACACACAGCTCCATTTGTATGAATGGTGGGCACATGCACCCTCTGCTAGCGCAAAGAGGACTCGCACACAGACCTGCTGCTTGTTCAAGTGGGGATGTGCGCGCACATGTGCGTGCTTGCCCAGCACCTCCATGCCCTGGTTCCAAATGGCTCACAGCCTGGTAATGGACTGTGGCATGGGAATTGGGGACCCATTGTAAGTGAAGGCTACTACTTTAAATTGGACTCGGAAGCCTATTTGTAACTACTATATTCATTTTAAAAAGAGATGTTTCCCTGCATAAGCATGGTATGCACTAAGTCTTACATATGTAGCACAAATAGATTGAATACCAAGAATATAAATTCATATTGTAGGATTTGTCATAGATTGAATACCAAGAATACCAAGAATATAAATTCATATTGTAGGATTTGTCATTTGTTTGAAAAGCCATTTTGTTCTGGATGCAAAGAATCTGGCCATCTCAATTAAACCAAATGTCATGTTCATTTAACTATCACTGATTAAACTACTCTGCTATCCATAAGGAGTAAGTTACTTGTTCCTGTCCTTAGCAAGTGCAAACTTCTGGGCCACCCACCCAGAAAGGCAGATGGCTTATATGACAGGAAAGAGCAGATGGCTTGAAAGCCACCAATATAATTCTTTTACTGTGACTCAGAGTTGAATGTAAAGTGGTTCCCAGACACTGATGAAAATTAACAGTAGTGGCTTTACCAATTCCATGAGCTTCCTATGCTTTCTTTGGCTTTCTGTTATTATCTTAGTAGTATGTGTTTCCAGGCATTTGGATATTTCAGTTTCATAGCTGGAGTGATTATCCAAACATTTACAATATTTGTCCCCTAGGCAATCTTAAGAAGAAATGAAGCAGGGTTCTGTACAATGTGGCTAATTTTACTATAAACTTAGGTTTTCTGTCTATAACACTCTTCTGATGGAACACTTTCCTCAATTTCATATTTTCTGGTTTTGTGGTTGGTAATAGTGGTCTAGAATCAGAGCATTGTATTTCTGTACTGAATTAGGATTTAGAAAGGCAGTAGAGGTGCTGGTTCAGAGAGAGAACTTCCTTATTATCAGCTTCCACGGATACATATATAACTAACGCAACTTGTAAGGCTCATTGTTTGTATTCCTCTCTTGTGTTATGGTGAGATTTGATTCTATTTAGAGTGTAAGGACTGTTTAGAATGGATTCTTAAAAAATTGTTTCAGATGGATTTCTTTTTTCAAGCTACATCATTGAAATAACTTGTTTAGCAAGGTAGACTTCTGAAGAAAAAAGGAAATAAGAAACATGATTTTCTCCCCAACAAATTATTAGATATCTGTTTTTAAAAATTGTTTCACAAACAATCAGCTTTCTGATCACAACAACAACAAGGAAACTGTTATGTGAGGGAGCACATTAAGAAGATAGGTCAGGAGTGTGCCTATGAGTAGACATGCAGCATCAAATTAAATAGAACTTTTTTAAAAAAAGAATTCTAATCACCTGGCAACATGGATCTTATTGTCACCTTACATAATTTGAGAGTTAAGTCTAGATTATTAGTGAGCACTATGTGAACTTCTGAATAGGATGTCAAAGGATCACCAGATCTGGAACTGGGCAAATCCAGACAACCAAAGAAATATTCATTCCTGCCATCTTGTGAGAGTTTGTCTTTTCCCTGGCCCAAATCCTTGGTCAAAGCCCTTGGTCATAGGGTCCAAATCTGGGGCCTCTTTTCTAATGCATCCCTTCACTATTATTTATATTCAGAAACTGTATAGAACCATAAGACGGTCCCTAAGGATTTCAGCACAATTCCTTAATCATTACAATTATTCCAGTTTGCTTAGTTCCTCCTCTGGGATTGGAGAATGGAGATCTGTAGTAGCAAGCAATTTGGTTTCAGGAAAGCTTTTGGACTCATATAATTACAACTCCAGGGAAGGGAAATTATAAATAAAGCTATTATGTAGCCAAACTAGAGTTGACGGGCAAAAGAACATTAATTGTGCATATTTTTATTTACTAAAAACAAAACAACTCATGGGAGACCGCAAATCTAAATGGAAAAATAGAATGTGTGGCTGGGGCAGGGGAAAGAAGTTAATTCTCCTCCAGCCATTTTTTTCTATGGATTTAGCTTGCTTTTTCATCAGAATAGAGAACATATTCAAATTTGGGTGAAGTATGGAACTAGATGCATATGACAGCTGTTTTGAACTTCAGGTTATCATATTAGCTCAGTCTATATTCGGGATAAGAGCTGTGGTGGCACTGTGGTTAGAATGCAGTACTGTAGGCTCCTCCTGCCGGCTGCCTGCAATTTGGCAGTTTAAATCTCACCAGGCTAAAAAAGGTTCAGCCTTCCATCCTTCTGAGATTGGTAAAATGAGGACTCAGATTGTTGGGGTACTAGATACTTGCAGTATCTAGGCAGCCCACATTTTCTATCTCTAATAGAATATAAGTGGAAGAAATGGAGGCCTAACAACGTTGTTATTCTAAGTCAATTAAATAGATATTGTGAGAAAGATTTACAGTACATGTATCTGAAGACTCCAAAATTACGAATAGCTATATTTGTACTGTAGCAATATCTAGAGGTTAATATATGACATTTTCACAGAGATTATTTTATCCACTATTTTGAGATATTTTATTTTGTTTTAATAAATTCATTTTTATTCATTCTAGTTGGAAGAATCTTCCCTATCTTTGATGTTTAAGATAAGTTATTTTCATTTCCAAATTAAACAGGTTTATAACTTTAAAACATTTCAGAAGAATAATGTTTACTTCATTCTTGGTATGGAAGAAATTGACAGAAATAAACTGTAAACACCAAAAAATTAGCAAAAAATGCCAAAAAGTGCAGTCGCATGACTGCAGGATGCTGAGACTGGCTATAAATGCAAGCTTGTTGCCAGGCAGCAAAGTATGATCAAATGACCATGTGTATGTTGGTGGGGGGAGGCGGAGATCCAGCTGTCAGAACTTTGAAAAAGAATTGTAAGTAGCCCGTGGGAGATCCATTGAAATTTTGAACAGTCACTAAATGACTGTTCATTAAATGAGGATTATCTGTATTCCTGCTGAGATCCATCGAACCACAGAAGATCATTTCAAAGGACAGAGAAGATGCATTTTGTATTGCCACCAAGTAGCAAATCCACATAGCATATCGTAAAGAGTATCTCACAGAGATTTTGGAAGTCAACACAAATAAAGCATACAATTGCGTGGTAAGCCTAATCACTGCTTTGGATCCTAACAGCAGTATCTTGAATCCGTACAGATCTTTTTTGAATAGATGCGAAATGTGTATGAGGCATCCAGCGTAGTGATCTAGCTACTGCTTTCTGCTTTCAAGCAGCTGAAAGGATAATGTTCTTTCATACATTATTATTGTTATTTTGTAGAAGAAAAGAGAAGACTGATGAATTTTCAACTGCATATATCATTTTTAGTTATATGCTCATTGATTTGAGGTGCACGTGGGTTGGAGGTGATCATGATTATCCTGCTTCAGGAAGAACAATGTTTTGGATTAATTTCAGCACTAATTCTAATACCTTATTAGGTATTACTTTTAAATGGGAAACTTTTTTTTTATGAAAGAGAGAGAGATAAAAGGGAAAAATGGAAGTTGGATGCTTATGCAACACCTTAGATCTGTTTATGTTCACACTTGTCCTAGTACCATCTTCAACTCCCTGACCTCTTCTTAAATTTCTAGCACAAAGCTAGGACATCAAATCTTCAGAAATTCACAGGGATATATCTCTTAGTTGTTCCCGACTGTGCAAATAATGGGATTGCCAACAGATGACGACTTGCAGAAATAAGGATAAAGTCTGAATCAGGGCTCTTTGTGGGAATCTGGTATAGTTTAGAAGATCCATTCCAGGATGGGGGCAGAACCTCAAGTGGGTAAAGTCGTGGCCTCTGAGCCAAGAAGCGCCCCATTGTATTTCTCTGCTGGGAGCCTAGGCCTTGTTCTGAACAGAGCATGCAAGCCAAAGGGAACAAGAGAGACCCTTCTTTCCCATCCCTTCCAAATCCATTGCCCAAAGACAATGGCATCCAAAGTCTACCCCAAGGAAAATGTATGGCATGAAATTTGCAAATGCTGGAGAATTTGAAATGCTTGTCACCGAGTGACCCCAGAGATCTTGTCAGCTATAAAGACAGCCATTGATCTCATCTTGCTTAGGGAATCCTTGCTATCACTATAGATTCACTGTTCAACCGTGGGTTGCTGGGATGGAGAGGGCAGCTGGGAACCAGAATGTTTTAGGAACTATGGAACATTGTATTAAGCCATGGAAGTAATAGTGGGAAATAGTGGGAAGAAGCTGGAAAAGGGGCAAGAGGATAACTGGGAAGAGCACATGGGGAGGAAATTTTCAGGAACTTCTATATAACTGAAAATGCAGCTTATACTGTTAGTGATGAATTGACTCCTTTACTTGGAGATTCTAGCTCTCCAGCCAATGACTCTATGCTGGGAAACATGACGAGAAAAGGCATTTTTACCCTATTCTTTTCCAAATGCAGAAGCCAACTGGATTTAACCTTCAATAAATTAAATCATATTGACAAGAGAGCAGTATCTTCCATGGGATTGTAGGCAGCAGACTAACTTGGCAGGGCACAGACCAGGCTACATCAGAAAGAGAAAGATGAGCCAGAGAAATGTAGCTGTCCTGAACTAGGCTTCCTGGATAAGAGAGAGATATTCTCTTTTCAAGCTAACTACACTAGGGAATAGTGGTCTACTTCAACTGGCCAAACATTTGTCTGGCTGGCTTTTCTGAAGTTTTATTTCTCATCCTACTCAGGCTGTCAAGCAGACTACCACTCAATTAATAATTGCTGGGAAAATAGGCCATCGTTAGCAAAGGGAGGTCCAACAAAAGGCCACAAAGGCACAGTAGCACCCAACAATCCCATAGAAGGCTGTCATGAAACATTTGCAGATTTTAGGTTTCCACTGCTGTCAAGACCAGTGTTTAAGCTATTCTTAAGAATTGACAACCACATCTCTTTTAGTTTGCAAGGGTGAAAAACAGTCTAGAAATCAGTTTTATTTGTTGTGTTTATTATATTGCCTTATGTATTAGTAGAATTTAGTGGTGATGCCAGCTCTCTTCCCCCACACATCATCAATACCTTGGGCTAAGTTTATCAATTAGTATTTATTCTTATATTCGTATGTTTGTTCTTTATTCTATTTGTAATAGTTTTATACCATATAGTATCAAGTATCAACTCTTTTTTCTGTGATGTATTATAAAGTCTGTGATATATACAGTATATAAACATATATACAGTCATAGCCGAAAGTGTTGGCACTCCAAAAATTTTTCCAGAAAGTATTTCTCACAGAAAAGTACTGCAGTAACACATGTTTTGTCCAGCCCATTTTTGGAGTTTTGTGTGACATTATGTCCAATTTGCTTTTTTTCCTGCCTTTTTTTGTTTTGTTCCAATACACACAAAGAGAATAAACATGTGTATAGCAAAAAATGTGTTACTACAATACTTTTCTGTGAGAAATACTTAATTTTCTGGAAAAATTTCTGGGGTGCCAACACTTTCGGCCATGACTGTGTATATGTATGTATGTATGTATGTATGTGTATGTGTGTGTGTGTGTGTGTGTGTGTGTGTGTGTATGTATATGTGTACATACATATATACATATACATATATATATATATATATATATATATATATATATATATATATATATATATATATATATATATTTGTTTTTTGAGGTTTTCGCGGGTGTTTGTATTTAGGTCTTTGGTTATCCGGGTTTTCTCCCACGTAAAATTGGAAGTGTCTTGGCGACGTTTCGACGAAGTCTCATTCGTCATCTTCAGGCTTCAGCTTCGTGCTTCTGGGAGCAATGTGTGACTGCAGCTGTTTCTTCCTTTTTAACTGCTAGTGGGGGTTTGAACTGATTGGATGGGAGCTTGGCTGTGCTCTGATTGGCTGGGGGGGGGGTTTTTGTGCTCTGATTGGCTGGGGGTGTGTCCTGTTTGGGTGGGGGCTTGGTTGTGCTCAGATTAGTCTGAGTTGCAGGGGGATTTGAGCTGGTGAGCTGCATTGCTGTTGTTTGGCTTCGTGTTCGTGGTCGTGCTACATGTTCATAGTGGGTGTCAGTCTGCTGCATGTATGGATTGGAGGGGTTTGGAATGGCTAATGTTTATATGAACCTGGGGGCCGCCAGTCGACACTGTTTGGCTGACGGCACCCTGAGGAGTCCCTCTCTGTGGGAACGCACCGGACGATGGGAGATAGAGGCCGGCAGTAGACGGTCCCGTAAATAGCCCAGCCCTAAGCCATGGAGCGCTTTAAAGGTGGTAACCAATACCTTGAAGCGCACCCGGAAGACAACAGGTAGCCAGTGCAGTCTGCGCAGGATAGGTGTTACGTGGGAGCTCCAAGCCGCTCCCTCAATAACCCGCGCAGCCGCATTCTGGACTAGCTGAAGTCTCCGGGTGCTCTTCAAGGGGAGCCCCATGTAGAGAGCATTGCAGTAGTCCAGGCGAGAAGTTACGAGAGCATGAGTGACCGTGCATAAGGCATCCCGGTCCAGGAAGGGACGCAACTGGCGGATCAGGCGAACCTGATAAAAAGCTCTCCTGGAGACGGTCGCCAAATGGTCTTCAAAGGACAACCGACCATCCAGGAGCACGCCCAAGTTGCGTACCTTCTCCATCGGGGCCAGTGACTCACCCCCGACAGACAGCCGCATCTGCAGCTGACTGTACCGAGGTGCCGGCATCCACAGCCACTCCGTCTTGGAGGGATTAAGTTTGATTAAGGTTGAAAGTATTTAGGCAACGTTTCAATGAGGTCTCACTCATCATCTTCAGGCTGGAGTTTTTAAGTGTGGTTTTAACTGCAGTTTCTCTATAAATACTGGTCGGGGGTGTTTTTTGAAATGCTGGCCTAGCTGTTGCAAGCTGATTGGTTGGCTGTGTTGCTACATCTTGATTGGTTAATGAAGTTTTTTGAAGTGCTGGCCTAGCTGCTGCAAGCTGATTGGTTAGCTGTGTTGCTACATCTTGTTTGGTTAATGGAGTTGATGTTAGTGTGGGATGTAGCATTTTGGGTCCTGGTCTGGTTTCGTGTTCGAGGTCCTGTCATGTGTTCATGGCATGTGTCAGATTGCTTTGTGTGGGGATCTGTGGGGTGTGTGTGTGTAGCAGCTGGCGAGGCCATCATGGTTTGGCTTCTGGTTGGAGGTTGTATTTTGTCTATGGGATGAGTTTGGGTTCAAATCTGGTGAGGATGATTGGTGGTGGCATTATTTGTTATCTTGGGTTCGGTGTCAATTTTTGTAGCTGGTATTTGTTTTTTGACTAGGGCTAGTTTCCAGATGTGTGGAATTGTTATTTTAATGTTTGCTCCTTTGTGTGAATATGGTGAGATTGTGTGTTTTATTGTTGTGAGGCTCTACTGTTCTATATCACTTTACTCTTAGACAGGTACATAATTTTAGCTTCTTGAGCTGGTGAATTTTTATCACATGTATACATTGTTGTCAGAGACAAAAAGCTACAGAACTTCCAGCTAATGTCGCAGTGAGATTGGATGTGGGAAGCAGGTCTCTGCACTCCCACTCCGAGTTCTCTCCATTGGAGACCTTTGAAAGGTGCTAAAACCACCCTGTAGGGGTGGTGAAGAAAAGAGGGGTGCCCTGCAGGTCATTGAGAACTACAACTCTTCCACTTGGCTCAGGGCTTCTTCCCTCTCATCCACGACGAGGAGAAGAAGCAGCCATCCTCGGTGCCATGAAGCTTGGACAGCCAAGGCAACAAAGAGAGTGCAGGAGTGGTGTAGATGGGCAGTGGCTGGAGCTGGGTGAGAAGATTCCTTTTTTATTTAGACCCTAACTTTAAAAGGAAAAAAAAGAGAAAATCCATGAAAAGAGACTCTTAGAATTGTTCGTTAGAGCGGCAAACAATTGTACAGAGAAAAATCCTAGACTTGAAAGAAAGGAACCAAGGGGAGAAAAGCTAAAGACTTTTTAAAACATAGAAAATTGGACTTTTAAACTGGGTAGTTGTTTTGGAAAGGCATTTTAAAATGCTGAAATTATCTAATTGAATAATTTACTTTGCGACTTCCGCTTGGTGCCACCTTTCTCGCTGGGTGCTAATTTATGGCACTCCGCACTGGATATGGTAAAAGCCGGTGAAAACAGCAACGAACAGCTATTCCCGGCTTCAATTTCCCTCTCTGGTTGAAAGAGAGAAAAAGAGCAGGGGGGGAGAGAGGTAGATTCCCCTAGGGGCTTTGTTTTTGTTATGCAAAGTCCCAAAAGGTCGAATCCCATTGAATCCTCCTTTAATCTCCAGTATTCAGTGCGCTTCTGCAAAAGCAGGAAAAGAGGAAGGTGTCCACTTCTGCTAACAATTGATTTTACACAACACTAAAAGATGCCTATCGGTCTTTACCACGTGCAGCTGTAGGACACTCTGATCATTGCATGATTCACCTTGTACCTGCTTACAGGCAAAGACTTAAAGCCATAAAACCAATAATTAAATCAGTGAAAACCTGGACGGAGGAATCAGAATTAAAGCTACAGGCATGTTTTGACTGCACTGATTGGAATATTTTTAAAGATACCTCTGCAGACCTGGATGAACTCACAGATACTGTAACATCATATGTCAGCTTCTGTGAAGACCTATGTGTACCTACAAGGAACTTGCGAATACACAGTAATAACAAACCTTGGTTTACACCTAAACTTAAGCAGCTACGACATTCCAAAGAGGAAGCCTACAGAAAAGGTGATAAAATGCTGTACAATCAGGCCAGAAATGCACTAACAAGGGAGATAAGAGCAGCAAAAAGAAGCTACTCTGAAAAGCTAAAGAATCAATTTTCAGCAAATGAACCAGCAAACATGTGGAAAACTCTTAAAAATATCACCGGCTATGGCAAACCTCCTTCCCAGGCTGAAGGTAATCAACAACTGGCAGATGACCTGAATGAGTTTTCCTGCAGGTTTGAAAGGAAACTACACCCACCTATCTCCACAACCCCCATCTCAGACACAGCAACAACAGCCAAGCCTCCTACAACTGACCCCATTTCATTGGGTTCACAACCCCTAGTGATCACAGAAAAGGAAGTGCAGGACCTATTTCACAGACAAAAGCCAGGAAAAGCTCCAGGCCCAGACAAGATAACTCCTTCTTGCTTAAAAGTCTGTGGAGACCAATTGGCCGCCATCTTCACCCATATTTTCAATAAATCACTAGAGATGAGCTATGTTCCTTCATGCTTCAAACGCCTACCATCATCCCAGTGCCAAGAAGCCCACCATCAAGGAACTGAATGACTACAGACCAGTTGCTCTAACATCTGTAGTCATGAAAACCTTTGAAAGGCTAGTGCTTTCCTACCTGAAAACCATCACGAATCCGCTTTTAGACCCCTTGCAATTTGCATACCGAGCAAATAGATCAACAGATGATGCTGTTAATATGGCTCTGCACTACATCCTACAACATCTTGAGTCTCCAAAGACCTATGCAAGGGTCCTCTTTGTAGACTTTAGTCCAGCATTCAATACCATCATTCCAGACATTCTTCTAACTAAGCTAAACCAGCTACAGGTACCGGAACAGACTTGTAAGTGGATCACAAGCTTCCTAACAAACAGGAAGCAGCAGGTGAAGCTAAGCAAGATCACATCAAATACCTGTACAATTAGCACAGGGGCCCCCAAGGCTGTGTGCTCTCCCACTTCTCTTCTCTCTATACCAATGACTGCATCTCCAATGATCCATTTGTTAAGCTACTGAAGTTCGCAGATGACACAACAGTGATTGGTCTCATTCGAGACAATGACGAATCCGCATATAGACGAGAGGTCGAACGACTAGCCTTGTGGTGCAACCAAAACAATCTGGAACTGAACACACTCAAAACCGTAGAAATGGTGGTAGATTTTAGGAAAACCCTTCCATACTTCCACCTCTCACAATACTTGACAACACAGTATCAACAGTAGAAACCTTCAAATTTCTGGGTTCTATCATATCGCAAGATCTCAAATGGACAGCTAACATCAAAACATCATTAAAAAGGACAACAAAGAATGTTCTTTCTGCGCCAACTCAGTAAGCTCAAACTGCCCAAGGAGCTGCTGATCCAGTTCTACAGAGGAATTATTGAGTCTGTCATTTGCACCTCTATAACTGTCTGGTTCGGTTCTGCAACCCAACAAGAAAACACAGACTTCAGAGGATAATTAGAACTGCAGAAAAATAATTGCTACCAACTTGCCTTCCATTGAGGACCTGTATACTGCACGAATCAAGAAGAGCCGTGAAAATATTTGCAGATCCCTCGCATCCTGGACATAAACTGTTTCAACTCCTACCCTCAAAACGACGCTATAGAGCACTGCACACCAGAACAACTAGACACAAGAACAGTTTTTTCCCGAAGGCCATCACTCTGCTAAACAAATAATTCCCTCAACACTGTCAGACTATTTACTGAATCTGCACTACTATTAATCGTTTCATAGTTCCCATCACCAATCTCTTTCCACTTATGACTGTATGACTATAACTTGTTGCTGGCAATCCTTATGATTTATATTGATATATTGACCATCAATTGTGTTGTAAATGTTGTACCTTGATGAACGTATCTTTTCTTTTATGTACACTGAGAGCATATGCACCAAGACAAATTCCTTGTGTGTCCAATCACACTTGGCCAATAAAATTCTATTCTATTCTATTCTATTCTATTCTATTCTATTCTATTTCTTTTTGTGGATTTCTATAAGCAGACGGAAGAAGCATGAGTGAACAATTATTGGTTTGCAAGTATTTTTGACTTTCTGACTTCCACCTTCTTTAAAAAGAGAAAATTTCCCCCCCTTCCTTTAATTGTTTAAAATGGCGTTTGAGAGCAACTGAAAGTAGAGCGATAAAGGGAAGGGAAAGGAAAGGAGCCTTGCTGCGAAATCGAAACTGAATGGAGATTTTATCTTATTGTGTTGGACTGTGGATTGTTGGATTATATTACGTTGTTTAAGTATTTCATAAGGGGATTCTCAGCAAGAACTTTGCCATGAAGGTTCTTTCAGAAGAATGGATTCGTGACTTTATACAGGATTACACAGAAAGTATGTATTTAATTATTCAAAAATACGAATTGATAAAAAATGGGGACTTTTGGATGAGAGCTTGGAGGAAATTAACCAGTGTAATCAGGACTTGGAAAATGGAATGGAGGAGATACAAACAAAAGTGGATAAATATGAAGATATGATCGTGAATAAACAAGATCGTGAATAAACTCTTTAAATAGTTTGGATGAAATGCCTGAATTTGTGCTACAGAAGGCTGTCTCCCGAACCGAAAAAACTCACAGGGTTAATGCTTTCCAAGAGTTCTCTTTTTGGACTGATGAAATATACAGCAGTAATTTGTGGATTCTTGGACATAAGGAACTACTAGGAAATATTGTGATTGACTTTTCAAAAGGAGTAATGAAGGAAAGACAGAGATTAATGCATCAAAAAAAATGGCAAGAGACAAAAGTATTATCCTTGAAACAAGGTTGTTTTGAAATATTAACAGACAAAAATATTAGTGTCCCTGAAAGACAATATGTGAGGAAGATCTGGAAGAAATGGGTTGATTATATGTTTTATATCTATCATAAAAGACTACATATTTGGATTTATACTGGATTTTGACGAGGAAGGACTAAAGTTGAATAGATATTGTAATTTTCTGTATTGAAATTTTATAATGTGTTGTACTGAATTTTAAATAGAATATTCTCGAAAGATCTTATGTAAGAAAGACCTGGGGGAAAAATTATATGGTTATAGAAACTATAAGGGAGATATTCTCTGAATGGGATTGGATTTTTATGCTTTAGCTGGTTTTAAATACTTTAGGATTAATTTGTTCTATTGCTTTACATATCTTATTACTGTTAATTGTTAATTTTTTTTTGAAGGATTTTGGTTATGTTAGGAGGAAGTCAGAGCTAGAGAGGGAAAATTGGTATAACAGTTTTGGGGAAAAATTTTCTTAGCATATGTTTGTTTTATTTTTAACTATACCTTGTGCTTGTTCCGGGAAGTCAGGGGGGAGGGGGGAGGGGATTAGTGAAGGGAGGGGGGTTGGGGGGAAAGGGGGAAAAAAATTTTTGTAAAACTTTTTGAATAAAAAAAACATAAAAAAAAAGAATAATTGACTTTGCTTCTACAAATTGAATTAAAATTGGATTAAATAAGATCTCACTGTGCTGATCAAATATATCTTTTTTGATATGCAGCAAAGATCCAGGACAGATTTTGGACTTTGAACCTCGATTCCTTGTAGATTTGAAAAACTTCCGAAGGAAATTCCGTAACCGGACAAAGCATTCAAGACAAATGTATTTGGGATAAAAGGTAATGCTGGCAGTATTAAACCAAGAGGCAGTTGTTTTCCCAATTGGCTTTGATAATTACAGGTAATCCTTGATTTACAGCCATTCTTATAGTGACTGTTTGAAGTTACAACAGCATTGAAAAAATGACCGTTTTCACCATTAAGACCATTGCGGCATCCCTGTGGTTATGTAATCAAAATTTGGATGCTTGGCAACTGACATGTACTTATGATGGTTTTAGTGCCCTGAGGTCACGTGATCAACTTTTGCAACATTGCCTTTGTCTGCTGGGAGAATGATTATGTTATTGTCTTTCTTCAAGTTGGTGAGTGCTTTTTGTTCTTCTTTGTGTAAGTTTCTTCTGGGTGGGTTGCTAGAGCAACCCACCTTTTTTTCCCCCCCAACACCTTAAAGCAACAGGACATGACATTGACAAACAAAGTCAATTGGGGAAGCCAGATTCATTTGATAATTGTGTTGCTAATTTAACAATTGCAGTAATTTAACAACAATGGCAAGAAAAGTCATAAAATGGGGCAAAATTGTTTGCTTAACAGTAGAAATTGTAGACACACGTTGAGGAGTACCAATATAATTTTTTGTTTTTAGTACAGGTTCTGTGAGTGGTCCATTCTGAATACATAGTTTTAACATCTTATTTTATAGGATAACCATCTGTGGTGTTAATCTGGGCTGTCAAGGGGATCCAACCCTGATGTTGCACCGGACCTCAAATTTTTTCTACTGACCCTATTAACACGAGCCACAACTCCCATTAGTAATTCTTCTTCGCCAGCTCTAGTAAAAGGAACAGGTGGTTGTATGACTGCAGCAGTTAAGCAGGTGAGTTCTTGTGAAGTCTCCCATGCATTTCAGTGTCATTTGAGAGAAATGAGTTTTGCAGAAAATTAATGATGTCTGTGTCATGCTAACCCAAATATGCCGCTTGAGATACTTACTTCTCCTTGTCCCACTTCAGCACACAGTAATTTATGTTAATCTTGAAGACCTCATATCTTGGTGGGACCCCAAAAATCTGCAGTCCCAAGTTTTTCCCAGGAATAAACAGAGATGGCATTTAGGTCTAGCCATCCTCCCCTCCCACCTCTCCAGTCACCAGCATAGCTTCAACAACATATTTTGTTGG